>NC_024799.2:7937312-8233490 GCF_000309985.2 Brassica rapa
AAAATGTCAATATATTACAAGTTTACAACACTGACTGGGTTTTATGTCCTATCCGAGTTGTGATGAGAGCTGACAACACGGAAAAGTGAAATACAAAAACTCTCTTTTACCAAAATTGTCTAAATTCATGGAGAATAAGTCTGATTTTATATAATCACAAAAAAGGTTTAAAAAGAAAAAAATCAAGAGCTCAGTCAAATGGCATTACATCTGGAATAATCAGAGGAATGCGATGGACCCAACCATCGCTAAAGCCTAATATCATCACAGCTCTTTTAATGCACCAGCCGGGAATCGAACCCGGATCTGTACCGTGGCAGGGTACTATTCTACCACTAGACCACAGGTGCTTGTTGACTTCTCTAAAACAATCCTTTATTTGTTCATTTAATCTATACAAAACTAACAAAGTAACAGCCACATGATGGAAACAGAGTAGAGAGAAGAAGAAGACGTTTGTTGCAGGAAATGGCGATTCCGATGACAAGAATGATGGTTCCTCCTCAGGTAAGCTCTTCGCTTCGTCTCTCGCATCCGAATCTATCAAACTCCACTCGCGTTCCTTTGCTCTGTCGCTGTGCTCCATCACAACTCCAACCACTTCGGTCTGCTCTCTTTCCCTCAACCTTGTTAAGGTGAACTTACTTTGTCTGAACACTGAGAACCCATTTGTCAATATGTTGAAAATTTCCTTTAGGTCTGGACTCTCTCTGTCGGCAGGAGCTCACGCCATCCCGCATCCAGATAAGGTACTTGTGTTTCTTCTTTGGTTGTGTAATAAAGAAAAGAGATTGGGTGTTTAGTAGGGAGTTATGAGAGATTGAAAATAGACCTTTTAGTGGTCGACCTTTTATAGATAGAGAAAGGTGGGGAAGATGCTCTCTTTGTAAGTAGCTACAGAGGTGGTGTCATAGCTGTTGCTGATGGTGTTTCCAGGTAACTTCTTTGCTTTTATGCTAAAATTTGATTTTAGTTCTTATGGGTTTATCTTGATTTTTGATAAAGTTTATCTCTTTTAATCTCAGCTGGGCTGAACAAGATGTTGATCCTTCCTTGTTCTCCAAAGAGCTCATGGCTAATGCTTCTCGTCTAGTTGATGACGAAGAGGTTAGTTTTGTCAAAGTCTTAAATCTATCTTTTGAGTGTTTTGTGGTTTTCTGATTACGCTTTGGACACAGGTGAGATATGATCCTGGTTTCCTCATTGACAAAGCTCACACCGCAACTACTTCCAGAGGTTCTGCTACAATGTGAGATTTGAATTACAAGCTATTCTCTTCTAAGGTTGTTTAGCCATGTTTTGATAGCTTGATGTGGGGGTTATTGGTGAAGCAGTATTGTAGCGATGCTTGAGGAAGTTGGTGTTCTGAAAATAGGCAATGTTGGAGACTGTGGACTTAAGCTTCTCCGAGAAGGTTCTTTTTCTTCTTATCCTTCTGTAACCTGAGACACTATAGATTGTTTCAGTGGTCAACCTTGGAGGAATAGACTTTGATTTCATTCTCATTCATTCTGCAGGTCAGATCATATTTTCGACTACTCCACAAGAGCATTATTTTGACTGTCCCTTCCAACTAAGCTCTGAAGGCTCTGCTCAAACTTATATGGATGCATCGGTAAACAAAATTGTACCAATCTTCATGATTTGTTCTAGTACTGTCCCTCTGTAACACTCTTCTTCTTACTTTCAAGCAGTTTAACATAATGGAAGTAAAGAAAGGAGACGTGATTGTGATGGGTTCAGACGGGCTTTTCGATAACGTATTTGATCATGAGATTGTTAATATAGTGACCAAACATACAGATGTGGCAGAATCATGTATGCACTCTATATAAATTAACTATCTGCCTTGGTATATAGTCTATAGTTTAGAAGTGACATTTGTTTTTGGTACAACTATTACAGCGAGATTACTAGCTGAAGTGGCGAGTAGCCATTCAAGAGATCCAGGCTTTGAGTCTCCATATGCATTGGAAGCAAGAGCCAAGGTAGGTTTTTTAATCAAACCCAATAATGGATTTTTTCAGTTTGCCTTCTGACTCCCATGTACACAGGGGTTTGATGTTCCTCTCTGGAAGAAGGCATTGGGAATGAAGCTTACAGGTATAAAAATTTAACAGTTCCATTATTAATTTATTACAGAAAGAGCAGTTTCTGAGTTGATGTTTGGTTCTGCAGGAGGGAAGCTTGATGATGTTACTGTTATCGTTGCCCAAGTGGTGGACTCTTGAGTCTTATGTGATTGATCTTTTCTCATTATTGATTTGAACAAGTCTTTGTACAAAGACACTTGTCATTGTGTTGGATGATCTTATCAAAGAAATTAAATATTTATCCTTGTGAATCAAACTCTTTATAGCTCATCTATTCCCCTTAGTATATCTCATAAAAAAATACAAAATTTTCTAACGACAAAGCAAACAGACAACATTATTGCATGGAAACAAACTAGTATACAGACAGAGATCTCTCTAACGAGCTAGTGTGTCAACACTAAGAACCAGCAGCGCTATGAAGAATCAGTATACCTGAATTAGGCAAAGCAGATACAAGCCAGATGCATGTTTGTGTATGGTCTTCAAGCTGCTGCGCCATTGACATCATGAAAGAATGATTTGACAGTTTCATAAGTGGACCAGCAGATGGCAGCAGCTGGAGCATGGAAGAGCATTCTTGGTAGCCATCCTCTAGCAAGTCCTCTATACCCGTCTTTCTTTATTATCGTGCGAAACACTTCGCCTATAGAACTGCTCTTGAAACGGTCACAACCGCACACCCCCTGAAACATCACCATAGACATCGCTTATAGAACTATTCTATTCCACAAATGATCAAAGCCTAATACTCTTTAATCCTATAGTCACCGATAGTTTCATCTTTCTTCTACCTCAGTAATTAAGTTTCATAATCACAAAGCTTGCTACATCCTCTACATAACTGCACACATCATCTAGCATAACTATACCTTGGTTTCTCGGCAATGTCCTAAAAAGCGTTAGGCGGTGGTTAGTTGTCTTATAGAAGATTATTGTTTAGGCGGACATCTAGGCGACTTTTCAAACACCTAGACCGTTTGAAAAAATTATCTGCGGACTAGGCGTGCATCTAGACCGATTTTTACACTAGAGTTACAGTTGTTTAGATTCCAAATCTTACCTGACATTGCAACTGCGTCTTGACAACATCAAGCGGCGTGGTCAAAACAGCAGCCAAGCCACCACCTGCAGCTCCAGCAGTAGCATAAACCAACAAACCTTCCTCCTCCTCTCCGCGACCAACAAACTCGGGCGAAATCTCCCTCAAACCCCTCTTAACCGCCTCATACGTGGCGAAATGAACAGCAGTAAACGGAGCATTCATAAGCACAGTCGTCCTATAAGAAGCATAAAAAGCACCAAACCCTTCCTCCCTCATCACCCTCTTCACACAATCCCAAACCCCTCCATACATCCCCTTCCCTATCTGCAGCCTCTGCTTAACCATATCCATCGGAGTAAACACGGCGTCGCTCGCCACGGTGGCGAACACGCCGGAAACCGCGTGAGCTAAAGAGTTGTTAGGGTTCCCGCCGGACAGATACTTCTTGGAGACTTCGTAGAATGAGAAGTAGACGGCGTGGGCCGGGCCCGCGCCGAGCCCCATGGCCCATATGCCTCGGTAGAGAGCAGACGGGCCCTCTGTTTTGATGATCGAACGGAAAGCTTGGGTGATGCCGACGGGTTTGATGGGGCACGAGCGGATGGTTTGCATGTGGGTCTTGATGGTGTCGACTGGGAACATGGCCATGTGTTCGACGGAGCCGGCTATCGAACCGGCGACCATGAGGTGCCAGAACCGGAGCTTGTCGTTTTGAGAGGGGATGAGAACGGTTGGATGAAAGTCGGGTGGTTGTGGGATGGGAAGGAGGTCGGGTTTTGGGAATTTAGATGCGGTTGTGGCGGCGGCTTCTGTCGCCATTGTGTGGGAAGCGAGAGAAATGTTTCTTTGGGAGGGAGAGGTTGTTAAATTAGGGTTCCAAGATAGTTGGAGAGAGCTATTATTCCCAATTCACTCTGGAATCTCCGACAAGAGAGCGGCGGTTTAACTCTACTTGGGCTTTACATCTTTTCCCCTAAAGTATATATATTGTCTTAATTTGTTTAATTTGTTTTATTAGAAAATCTTCCTTTTTTTTATAATGTGAGCAGATCCTAAAATTCAGTTTGCTATTATATATAGATTATTACATTGTACGACCATTAAAAAAAAAGTTGGTTAGAAAAAACTTCCTAAAAGATATATTTTTATATTTTTTATATATTAAAAAAACATATTAATTTTGATAATTAATGTATTATTTTCTATATTTGCCAATTTTCAATAATTTTATATCTATAATACTCTAATAAATACGATTAATTTTTCAATTTTGTAATTTATTATTATTAACTAGTAAAAGTACTTAGAAAACATAGGAGATATTATATTTGATATTATTGTATGTTAAGTTTCATTTGAAGTATAAATTTTTATTGAAGAATATGATTTTTTTTAACAAGAAGCTATTCTAAATTAAGAAGAACTTAAACTCGATAGCCAAAACGGTGAAATTGAATCGACATAAACCATAGCTGATGACAGACTTCTAATACTGCCTGCTAATTTGTCAGCTATTGTTTTCTTTGCTATTAGAACATGTCGGATTGCAAAGGTGAGGAAGAAACGCTTACATCATAGGAATTCTTCCATATACGTTGTGAAAACCGGTCATTCTAGACACCATCTTTATCAATTGAGATCAGTCTATTGCAAACACCACTTCCGAAATATGTAGTAGAATCTTCATGCATTCAATTGTCCAAATCAACATGTTACATTCTGCATGTAAATGTGATAGACTTTTATGGATATCCATGGTTCTCATCGTAGATTCAGTTGCTTCTTCTTTTCTGCACATCCTTGTTTTGTATAGTTCGACTCTTCTTTCTAGGATCCGTCGATAAAGCATTACGTCCTGTCATTAATCTAAATTATCTTTTGATATATGGTAATTTTTTCACTGTTGTGGAGACATTTATTTGCGCTTCCGACTATAAAATCCCTTCAATATCTGCCATTTGAAGAATTTCTGGAAGAATTTTTATTTTATTCTTAAATTTTTTATCATTTCGATTTTTCTAAATATACCAAATAATGACATGGTTATTAATTTTGTCTTTTATTTGAGAAGTTTATTATATTATTTTTTTAGGGATATAAACTGGGTGTATCCGGCCTAAAATTCAGTCTGGTGTTAATAGAGCTATACAATTCTTCATGCTTTTTAGATTTTTTGGGTTTCTTGTAATTATTTATTATAAGTTTATGACATTGTATTTGTCACTTTTATATGTGTTTTTAATATAAACTGGGTGTATCCGGCCTAAAATTCAGTCTGGTGTTAATAGAGCTATACAATTCTTCATGCTTTTTAGATTTTTTGGGTTTCTTGTAATTATTTATTATAAGTTTATGACATTGTATTTGTCACTTTTATATGTGTTTTTAAGGATATGCACATGTTCTGTCGGTTATGTACGTTAGGGATTTTATCCAAACCTGAAAACACAAACTAGAACGAACCAGAAAAAAAAGCTGAATAGGATCGAGTTTGGTTATGACTAATTTACTCTATATTCAGCTTGATTATTCTTGATGAGTTTCCCAGAAGAATACTATGGTGACCATTTAAATTCGGATTGAGGTTTCCGAATTTTTGGTAGTAATAAGCTCGTAAGCTCTATTAATGTGTGTTTTAACTTTTGGATCAAATTCAATTATGTTTTTTTTATGGATTCAGCTTAGATAATGGTTTACCTAATATCCAAAGTAATCCAAAAAAATAGAACGAGTATCCAAAAATATCCGAACTAACCAAAAATATGTAGTAATAAATTACTTAAATTTTTCCAAAATACTCAAAAATATCCAACACCAAAGTTACATAAAAATGGTTAATGAGTCTAGTTTCAGAAAACAAAAAAGAAGAGTTTAGTTTACTTTGAAATCTTTGGTCTAATTCATATTTCAGTTAAAATCAGATATTATCTGATACCTGAAATACCTACTTCTGTAACCCCATTCGAGTATATTTCTAGAACCAAATCCGATCAAGATGGGGGGGGGATCTTTTGGGTCAGGCTTGGTTCGATTTTGGATTTGTTTTATGTTCACCCCTGGTTGCACACTTTCAAACCCCATCACCACTAAGCATTCAGATCAACTAGTCAGC
This sequence comes from Brassica rapa, assembly GCF_000309985.2. NCBI lineage: Eukaryota > Viridiplantae > Streptophyta > Magnoliopsida > Brassicales > Brassicaceae > Brassica > Brassica rapa. The sequence continues at coordinate 7,943,563 of NC_024799.2, forward strand.
TATATGCTATGTTGTGTTTTCAGTTTGGTCTGAGATTAGCTTAAGAGTTTCTGTAATTAGTCCTTGGCACTGATATAAATTTTAGAGTCATCTGTACCGTCTTTCCCAAAAAAATGATACATACAAATTTAATACATATCTCGACAAAGTTCGAGTCGTTACGAACTCATACATACTCATAGATCACAATTTTAAAACATGCAACATAAAGCTCACACGATCTTGGTAATATCTTTCAAGAAAGCGTCAATATTAACATCAGAAGAACCTCTTTCCGCAACAGCTCCTCTACATATCTCACTAAGATCACAAGCCCTTCTTCTCATCTCTCTCACTTCTTCACTCTCTCCATCCATAAACCTCTTCACCAACTCCTTTATGTCGTCTCTCCTTACCAACTCCGTCTTCTTATCGCTCTTGATCCCCATCCCCACCCTCCAATCCTCAACAATCATCTTAGCATTCAAAAACTGATCCCAAAACAACGGAAACGTCAGCATCGGTACTCCAGAATATATCCCTTCCAACGTCGAGTTAAACCCGCAATGCGTCCAAAACCCGCCTACAGCTTTGTGGGACAGCACTCGCAGCTGATCGCACCAGCTTACCACAACACCCGGGCTACCTTCAAGAGCCTCCTTAAGCTTGGACTCGCCCCCACGTGCCACCCAAAGGAAAGAGATTCCACTCTCTCTCACTCCTCCCACTATCTCCTCCATCTCAGCTTCCGAAACCGAAAGAAAACTCCCCTGAGATATGTAAAGCACAGAGCTTTCCGGTTGCCCGTCAAGCCATTGAATGTACTCAGGTTTGATGACGTCATTTCCAGCGGAGAGTTCTTCGAATGGTATCAACGGACCGGTGGTGTAAACCGGGAAATCAAACTTGGAAGTGAAAAAGTCTACAGCTTTTGGTTCCAGCTCGTAAGGAGAAGGGAAGAGAAGATACTTAGCTTTGGAGAGCTCGTCGAAACAAGGCTTAAACTTGTTGAACACTTGGTGGCTGAAGCCGTGGTAGATCTCCGGCAAGTCACGGAGTCGCGTCGGAGATAAACCGGGAATGTAATCAACAACTTCGTCTTCTTTCGTCTCTAGAAACAAAATCCATATTCAAGATCAAGAATCAAGAATCAAGAATCATCGATAAAACAGTAATAAAGTTTGAAACTTTATATATTTTTCAAACAGTAATAAAGTTTAAAAATATATAATTTTTTAAAAAAGTGTTTGAAACTTTACCTGATGGTTCGGTCGGAAAATGGCCGTGAGCTGCGAGAAGATCGGAGTGGACGAAGAGGGAGAGGATCGCGGCTGACTCGGTCCAGAAAGAAGCTACCGGAATATTCCTCCGTGTGCCGACACTCACTGCCCAGAGGACGAAAGTGTCGGAGATGATTACGGTGGGAGGCGGGGAGCTGAGGCTGTCGAGTAAGTGCTCGAAGGGTTCCTCCAAGTTGGTGTAGATGGCGTCGATGAAGCCGGTGAAGTTGTTGGCACGGACTAGCTCGGAGGGGATGAGGTTTGGGAGAGTGGCGAAGTGGATACGGTAGGGCTTCGGGTCGGACCCGATGAAGCCGAGCCATTCTTCGGTGACGACGAACGTGACGATGAGGGTTGGGTCTCGGAGGAGGAGGCGTTTGCAGAAGTTCATCATGGGGTTGATGTGGCCTCTTCCGGGCCAAGGCATGGCTACCACGTGGCAGACTCCGAACGGTTGTGGTATGATAGGATCCATAGGGCGGGAAGTGAGTGGTTCTGCTTACTGAGAGACTAATGGGTGGGCACAGAGCAAGAAGACAACACGTTAGTGAGCTTGTAAGTAGCTATAGTGGTATAGCTAATCATTTGTGTGAGAAACGTTTACAAAAACGCAGCAAAGTATATCAATAAATAATTGTCATATGATTTTAACGGTCTTGTGTTTGTGATAATCAATGTTCTACAACGGGGTAGGCATTACGCGTTAGCCTAGCCGTAACGGACGCCTAACCGGATATATACGGATATATACTTTTACACGAAATATAGTATAAGATTAACATATATACATTATTTTTGAAAAAACTGAACATAAATATATTTTAAATCCACTTTTATGTATAAGTATATAGTTTAACATATATAAATACTTTTAAATTATAAAAATTAAAGCCATTTTAAATATATGAAGATGATAAATTTAAAATGATTTTTGCAACAATTATACTAATTATCTACAATCATATAAGGGTAATATAAATAATAACATTAATAAACTATAATAATATTAATAGTTTATTTTTTGAATATTAATACTTAAAATCCGACTGGCGTCTGTATAGACCACATTATGTCTGCCTAAACGCTATTATTCGCCCGAATTATATAAATCCTCATAAAACACTGTATAACATAAAAACAGTACGGTTGGTTATCGTATAGCGCTTAAACGTCGCCTAGGCGGATGCCTAGACCGTATTTTAGAACACCGGTGATAATAATTTGATATATGTTTGCATTTTTTGTAACAATGTTGACATGTTGTGGTAGATTCGACGGATTCATGAATTGTTATGTAAGAGATTTATATCAAATAGTAGTTTTTACACAGCCTTTCATTTTTCTAACGTTGATTCTAGGTTGATCACATAGTTTCTTTATTCTAGGTTGATCAATTGAAATAGTTGTTGAATTGTCTGAAAAAGAATTAAATAAGCAAAACACCATTAACAAAAAAAAGTTGAGGAGATTGGCTATAAATCCAAAATATCAATAACTGAAATATTATACCAAGATTTTCAAAACACCAATTTCCAATACTATTTGTCAGATTTCAAATTCTATTCGGTAGACTTCAAAATCTTCTGGAATGACTTATTTAAAATCTAGTAAACTTACGTATCTTTTACAAACTTTAAAATTTTATATAGTAGTAGACTCAGATAGTCAGATCCAACATTTTTGCTAAACAAATTTTAACAACTCATCTTTTCTTTTCTTTAGTTTAATTCATTTTGATTAACCATTTGTGAAGATAATCTCACTGAGACTTAAGTTGTATTGTTAAGGGATTTTTGCAAAATTGACCTACAACTTAAAGTCAAACACAAAACTAAACTCCTTTTTTTTTGAAAATTGGTTTTGTCCAATTCACCCCACAAGTTCATATAATTTACGAAAATGCCATCAATTTTTTTCTTTTTTTTCGAAAATGACATTTTTACTCTCTCACCCTCATCATCTTCAAGTAATTACAAGATTGCCATTGTCATCAATACCACAACCACCATGAACAACCAATTTGAAGCTCTTAATGCTCCCAAAATCGATTTACCCTTCTTCTTTTTCCATTCTTGTGAACTAAACACAACATATCTCTCACTTTCTCTCCACAATGAGCTAAAAAAACCCAAAATTTTGATTCTAAAATTTTTATGGTTCATAGAGTCATAGACGCTAACGATTATGGGTGGGTGACTTCCGTTTGTGATTCTGTGTGCTTGGAGAAGCCTTATGTATGCTAAGGAACTTATCTCACCAATTTAAGGTATGACATCGAGTTTTTTTCCAGATCTGTTCGTCAGACGACTTACTTGGGAAGTCGTCTGGCTGTAGACGACTTAATCTGGTTGTAGACGACTTACCTGGAAGTCGTCTGGTCAACGCAGAGGTTATTTTTGCAATTGACTTTGAAATCTGTAACCTGAGACGACTGAAAGTTAAGTCGTCTACTATTGTTTGGTTTCAAAAAAAATTCCAAAGAACCTAGACGACTTACATTTCAGTCGTCATAGGTTAGTTTTGCATTTGACTGGATAATTTCAGAAGTTTGACTTCCCCAGACGACTTACATTTCAGTCGTCTGGCGAAAATTAAAATAATAATATTTTTTTAAAAGTAAACGACTTACAATTAAGTAGTCATAGGTTAGTTTTGCAATTGAAAAAAAAAACTTCAAGATTTAATTATACACAGACGACTTATAATTCAGTCGTCCACCAGACGACTTAATTGTAAGTCGTCCAGGATTTTTTCCGAGATTCTGGTCAAACCTCGTAAATCCTGGACGACTTACATTTCAGTCGTCTCGTGGACGACTGAATTATAAGTCGTATGTATATAATTAAATCTTGAAGTTTTTTTTTCAATTGCAAAACTAACCTATGACGACTTAACTGTAAGTCGTCTACTTTTAAGAAAATATTATTATTTTAATTTTCACTAGACGACTGAAATGTAAGTCGTCCAAAAAGTCAAACTTCTGAAATAATCCAGTCAAATGCAAAACTAACCTCTGACGACTGAAATGTAAGTCGTCTAGCTTTTTGGAGTTTTTTTTTAACCAAACAATAGTAGACGACTTAACTTTTAGTCGTCCGAAATAACAGATTTCAAAGTCAATTGCAAAAATAACCTCTGCGTTGACCAGACGACATATAATTTAGTCGTCTAGACAACTTAGATTGAAGTCGTCCGCGTCTTCTCCACTAGTTTTTAAGTCTTCTACGTTAGTTTTGGAATAACTTGTATTTTTAAGAGTGATAAGTAACTTCAAGATATGTAAAACTCATATTTACAAAATATGTTCTCTCCCTTAGTTTTACTAAATTTGACTAAGTTTTTCAATGCAAACTTATAAAAAATATGATATGCTTTGACTAGTTACTATTGTTTGTTTCCATCTCTTACCAACATTCTTGTTTATTAAGATGAGAAAAAGGCCATTGGAGTTTATTATTGCATATGAGAGATCCAAAGATAAGAAAAAGGCTACTGAAGTCTATTATTTCATTGATTTGTAAATGTGTAAACACATTGTTAGCACATTTAATACATCTTGGAAAACATTATTACTGATTTTACAAAAAATTCACAACTAAAAGAGTATACATGCAATTCATAAAACAGACCACAAACAAAACTATTATAGATCATTCATCTACAAAGACAAGCTTGGATTCCACTTGAGTAGACAAGACCAGACAACTTTTAAGAAGTCCAGACGACTTCCAGGAAGTTCAGACGACTTTGCCAGAAGACTTTTAGGAAGTTCAGACGACTTCCAGACGACTTTACAGGAAGTCCAGACGACTTTTAGGAAGTCCAGACGACTTCCAGACGACTTCCAGACGACTTCCAGACGACTTCCAGACGACTTCCAGACGACTTCCAGACGACTAACAAGTAAGTCGTCCCAGAAGTCTTCCAGATCTGAAAAACCTGCATATTAAATCCAGATCTGAAAAACCTGCATATTCAAAAACGTTCAAATGGCTTAAAAACAGAAAAAATGAGTGGAAGATAAGATAAATCTACCTTTACAGAACACACAAAATACATATCTAAAAATAATAGATCTACCTTTAAATTAGTGGAAGATGAGTACCAAATAATTAAAAACCTGCAAAAAAAAAATAGATTAGTAACAAAGACATGAGATAAAATTGAAAAATTCATATAAAGTTTGGTGTTTTCAAGTCAAAGAGATTAGAGTGGGTTTGGAGAGTTTTAGTTTGGGAAAAAAGTAAGAACTTTATACAACAAGAAGTTACCAAATGAAGAAAAATCAGACATAAGAACTTACCAAAACGCTCAGAAAAATCCAGACGACTTCCTAGAAGTCCAGACGACTTTCTAGAAGTCCAGACGACTTCCTAGAAGTCCAGACGACTTCCTTGAAGTCCAGACGACTTCCTGGAAGTCCAGACGACTTTGTCAGAAGACTTCCAAGAAGTCCAGACGACTTCCAGACGACTAACAGGTAAGTCGTCCCAGATGTCTTCCAGATCTGAAAAACCTGCACATCAAATCCAGATCTGAAAAACCTGCATATTCAAACACGTTCAAATGACTTAAAAATAGAGAAAATGAGTGGAAGATTAGATAAATCTACATTTATAGAACACACAAAAATACATATCTAAAATTAATAGATCTACCTCTAAATTAGTGGAAGATGAGTACCATTTGATTAAAAACCTGCAAAAGAGATAGATTAATAAGAAATACATGAGACAAAACTGAAAAATTCATATAAAGTTTGGTGTTTTCAAGTCAAAGAGATTAGAGAGAGGTTGGAGAGTTTTAGAATGATGAACATTACATTTTTGTTGCAGCCATTTGAGAGGAGGAGAGAGAATGTGTAAATTTTTCTTTATACAGGGAGACAAAAAATCCAATTAGATTAAATATTTTTGACTCATACGACTTCCTGGACGACTTACATTTCAGTCGTCTGGTGAAGAAATTAAAACAGACGACTTACATGTAAGTCGTCCAGAAGAGTTTAATATTTTTAGCAGGAAATTAAATATTTTTAGCGGGAAACTAAAATAGAAGACTTTCCAGACGACTTACAAGTAAGTCGTCTGGACGACTGAATTATACGTCGTCATGGTAAATTATTCAACAGACGACTGAAATATAAGTCGTCCACACCCTAAACATAACCCCTAAACTTAATTATCTAATTAAACACTTCATAAAACCAAATCAAACTTGAAAAGTGTTTACTATACACATAAATAAACACATATAGGTGAAAACTAATTTTTGAAAAAAACATTTTAGTTTTCCAAAATCTAACCCTAACAATACATACAATACTACAACATATGTTTGCCAAACTCCTAAACCAAAGTATTTCATGATTCACTACTTCCACTCATCTATCTTCAAAACAAATCAATTTTATCATATCTTAATTTATATCAGTTAAAACTGTTTATAATTACTTGATTTTTATTTTTTCGCATCAAAATATTTTTTTACAAGATTTATAAATTATTTTTAAAATAAACTGGTACCAGACGACTTACACTTCAGTCGTCCAGACGACTTCCAACATCTCAGACGACTCAGACGATTTACTGGGGCTATATTCGTAAAAATGGCTTCTGTTTTTTTTTTGTCACAAGGGGCTGAACTGTAATTTCACTAGGCTTTTAGGTTAGTTTTGCATTTGATTCAAGTTTGGGTATATGTTTAGAATTAAAATCAAGTTGTGGGTTAGTTTTGGCAAAAACCCCTATTGTTAATATCCCTTATGAAAGCGTCAATGTTAGCATCAGACGACCCCTTTTCCGCAACAGCTCCTCGACATATCTCACTGACGTCACAAGCCCTTCTTCTCATCTCCTTCCCTTCTTCACTCTCTCTATCCATTAACCTCTTCACTACTTCTTTGATCTCTTCTCTGTCTATCAACAACTCCGTCTTCTTCCTCCTCTCAATCTTCATTCCCACCCTCCACTCCTCAACAATCATCTTCCCATTCAGAATCTGATCCCAATGCAACGGAAACGCCAGCATTGGCACACCTGAATACATCCCTTCCAAAGTCGAGTTAAACCCGCAATGCGTCCAAAACCCACCCAGAGCTGCATGGCACAGCACACGCAGCTGATCACACCAGCTCACCACAAACCCCGAGCTACCTTCAAGAGCCTCCTTCATCTTCGACTCTCCCCCACGAGCCACCCAGAGAAACGGAACTCCACTCTCTCTCACTCCTGCCACTATCTCCTCCATCTGGGCCTCCGAGACTGAAAGGAAACTCCCTTGAGATATGTAGAGCACAGAACTTTTCGCTTGCCCATCAAGCCACCTGATGTAATCAGGTTTGCTACGTTTGTTTTCAACGGAGAGTTCTTGGAATGGTATCAAAGGACCGGTAGAAGGCACTTAGCTGTGGGAAGCTCATTGAAACATAACTTGCTTTTCTTGAAGACTTGGAGGATGTTACTGTTGAACAGTGGCGGAAGATCTCGGAGTTTGGTCGGAGATAGACCGGGTATGTAATCTACAATCTCCTCTTCTTTTGCTTCTATATTCAATAACAGTTAGAACATCAATCTTTTTGAGTTTCCACCATATCAAGCAATTTCAAGTATATATGAATTAAAAATAAAATTTAAAATAATTTTAAAAGATTATCCGAACCAAAATTTATAAATATCTGAACGGGAGTAAAAGGAGGTCTTTGCTACCTGATGGTTCGAACAGAGCATGGTCGTGACTAATGAGAAGATCGGAGTGAAGGAAGAGGGAGAGAATCGTGGCCGACATAGTCCAGAAAGAAACCACCGGAATATTCCTCTGTTCCCCGACACGCACGGCCCATACAACGTAAGTGTCGGAGATTATTACCGTCGGAGGAGGAGAGTTGAGGCCGTCAAGAAGCCGCTCGAATGGCTCCTCTAATAAGGTGTGGACGGCGTCGACGAAGCCGTTGAAGTTGTTGGCACGGACGAGCTCGGAATGGATGAGATTAGGGAGAGTAGAGAAACGGATCCGGTCGGGTTTCGGGTCTGATCCGATGAAGCCGAGCCATTCTTCGGTGACGACGAATGTGACGATGAGGTTAAGGTCTCGGAGGACGAGGCGTTTGCAAAGGTTCATCATGGGGTTGATGTGGCCTCTTCCGGGCCAGGGCATGGCCACCAGGTGTCGGGATCCTCCGACTTGTTGAAGTTCAGCATGATCCATAGGGTGAAAATTGAGAAGTGAGAGGTTATGGTCACTGTCACCGAGGAGGTAATGATAGTTTTATATGCGACCGTGTGGGAGCAGAGTTTTCGTTAAGTCATTGGACATGAGCACTTTGAAGTCATTGCAAACTTGGAATTTGCTTCTTTCGATAAGACAAACAGATCTTTTTGTGTGGGCCAGTTTTTGGCAACGTGACAATGATTGATCTTTTTTGAATGTCATTATTACATATACAGTGCAGACAAGGGAAGGCCCCAAAAAGTAAGAGAGTCTACAGATTTGGAAAAATTATAAAAACTAGCAATATCTGATTTAATATTTTGAGGCCCAATACTATACTAATGGGCCTTCCTAAATATTATATCTTCGTCGGATGGTGTCATATACTTTACTTGCTGCAGTATTTTTGGTTTTCAAGTTCTTTATTTAGAATTTGGAAGATGGTATCATTTGCTTATAAAAAAACACACTAGCACATTTTATATGATTAAATTCTAAAACATATCTAATTATCAACCAATAATTTTTATAGGAAATTTCTGTATTATTCTTGTGATCACTTTTTTTTGTAACATAATATATGGTATAGCTATGTTTGGAAAATTTTCACCACCTTCAACCAATATTTTTGATTATTTTTCTCATGATTTTTTGGTATAAAAAAAGTATGTTTTAGATATTTATAAATAAAGATATGTTTTAGAAATTTTTGGAAAAATTTCTGACTATTTTCTCATGAATTTACAAAACGCGACTGCGGAAAGTCGGTCGATTATTTTTCAACCGAATTCTTGATTAAAAAGGTCGAACATGTTTTTTTGTCGCGTGTATACACATACAGATCAATTTTTTCTTATGTATGTCATCGGCGCCAACATAACAGCAACTTCAATCCTTCTTTTAACATTTACTTCAATTGGTTTTCTTATTTTAAGTGGTTTAGATTTTCTTAATTTTCTTTTTAGACTTTTTAGTTAAAGTTGATATTATCCTTCTCCTAATGTGGTTTGTCCAAGGAAACATGATTATACAAACAACGCCGAGGCTTTTGTGTGTTTTCAGGTGTCGAGAAAAACTATTTTCGGAATCTATTTGATCGATCCAAAATCAGATTTTTCACAACAATATCTAATTCTTCGATCGACTACATTCGTTAGCTCGTTTCAATTAATATATTTCTCATTAATTAGTCCAATACACTATTTTATTATACATCCTTATATATATGTAAAATTTAAAGATCGCATATGCAAAGTATAAAATATGGTTTCTACTACTATATCTTCAGTTAATTACATAACCAGAATTAGTTAGTCCTCCAACCGAAAGTTTGTTGAAATCTGCATAAATTAATTTTGATTTATGTAAAGCTTACATTTTTTCTGCCACTGTAATCAAACCATTCATCTGGAGTATTTCTCGTTTTTAAGTACCTTAGCTCTGACAGATTAAGAAAACATTAGAGAACACATGGTCAATATAAAAGGTTACGTTTTACCAAAACAAATACAAGTTCACGTAAAATGTTTTTTTTGCTTTTATAGTTTTAGCACGTGCATGGAGCAAATGCACGTCTACGTGTAATTAAGTAGATGTTAGATCTAACGTACTAATGAGTAATGTATACATTTGCAGTTCTAAGAGAATAGTAATGAGTAATGTATAAATTTGCATTCTAAAAGCATTAACATTAATGCATGTTTTTAGGGTGAAATTCTTAGTATAATATAAGATATGTCTCTTAACTTTTAACTAAGAAACAGTAAAAATGTCTCATAAATAAAAATTATAAAAAACTTCTTTTAGTAGAAAAATATCAAATCATACATTAAAAATATCAAATCATACATTAAAAATCTCAAATGGGTTTTCCCCGTTCTAAGAAAGGGTTACGGGCAAACGCACTAAAAAGAGTTTTGTTCCCTTATAGGAAAAAAAGAAAGGTGTTACGAGTAAAATGTCAAGATATATATCATCTCAATAATTAAAATCTCTTATATATTAAAAGAAAAGCATTGTAATAAATGCATTCACATTATAATAGACACGTGGCAGTTTCACAATGATTTGATAATAAATATGCTAACACGTTCACACTATAATCATAAATGTGTTCACACTATGTACTTTGTGATTTTTTTAATATAAAACTCACATACATAGTTCCAATAAAACTCTGGATTTTTCGGTTCGAATAAAAATAGATAACGAATCAAAAGCTAAACTATATATATATTATTTTTATTGTTTACGGATAAAATTGAGCAAAATATTCATAAATTTTGATTCGATTTGTTATCCGTTTTGATTTGAACCAAAAAATCTTGATATTTGAAACTCTACGAAACAAATCAAATACTAAAATACAATATCCAAAAAAGAAGCAAATCACTAATACCAATATTTTTAGGAACATATATCTAATTCGATATGTTATATGCATATATATACATATATGAAAAGAATTATATATATATGTTATATATATTATACTTTATATCAGTTTTACAATATAAATTTATTATATTAGGTACTAGAATTAAAAGGTTATATAATGTTTTATTTTTGTAATAAAATGTTATTATTAAATTATTTTTAAAATTTTATTTTATTTACGAATCAAATGGAATATTCTTTAAAATTCTAAAACATTTCGGATATCCGAGTCACCGAATATCTAGGTGGCTAAAAATCGAATCGACAAAAATGCTTCCAAATATCCAGATACTTGATATGTGTCCACCCCTATTTACGAATGTAATTTTATTTATATATGTAGTATATATATATGTTATATATATTATACTTTATATCAGTTTTACAATATAAATTTATTATATTAGGTACTAGAATTAAAAGGTTATATAATGTTTTATTTTTGTAATAAAATGTTATTATTAAATTATTTTTAAAATTTTATTTTATTTACGAATCAAATGGAATATTCTTTAAAATTCTAAAACATTTCGGATATCCGAGTCACCGAATATCTAGGTGGCTAAAATCGAATCGACAAAAATGCTTCCAAATATCCAGATACTTGATATGTGTCCACCCCTATTTACGAATGTAATTTTATTTTCTTTTGATGAAAAAATGACCAATGTCAAGGTCTTTTTTATTTTAAATAAATTTCAATTTTATCTTTCATGTATTATTCTAAACAAAAATGTCATTTAATATTAATTAACAATATCTTTATATATTTTTCAACTATTTTTATATACTTTTTACATAAATATACATGTGCACCTTGATGTGAGCATCTTATAACTAAGTATTCACCACAGCTGAAGTATCTAATTTTTTTGAAAGTTGAAATATTTTTTCTTAATGTTTCTTTCACTATTGACCAAATTGTAGTGAAATGATTTGTCTTAATAATTTTTTTTTTCTTTTTCTTAAACTATTATCTTTTTAAAAACTATAATATGAAACTATTGGTTCGACATGACGACTATCTAAACTTCATAATATAAAAATAAACATATAATATTAATTTTAGGTTTTTATCCGAAAAAACCTAAAAATCAAATGTTTTAACCGAATAAACTAAAATGAATATTAATTTAAAATAATAGTTATATTTTAGAAGATTAAAAACAAAAAAACGTAAAACCTAACTAATATCTAGATTAAACAGATTTATTGTCTTTTTTATTAAAAATAACGAAACTAATAATCACATCCCGCGCAAGGCGCGGGTTATTACCTAGTATTTATTATTCATGTATGATGCGAATAAGATGATGCGAATAAGACAGTTCTAACTTCTAAGTTATTGTGGAAGCACCGTAGCCTATTGGTTAAGGTTTAAAGGCTTCTACATCCAGGTCTGGGGTTCAAATCTCAGACTATGCAATTTATTGCAGATTACAGGAAATCCAGGTTTCAAGTCCCGGAGAAAGCGGTTTATTAAACAATTATGCAGACTATAGAGGAAAGACTTGCAATGGATCTTCAACATGGTGCAAGTAAATCTGGCCAGGCGTGGATCTTCATAGGACGGCTCAGGTGATGCAGTTAGGCGTAGGTCTTCATAAGGCAGGTAGTATTGTCGATTGTCGAATCGTCTATGTAATATTTCCTATATCATAATTGTAAGATCATAATAAATCATCGTTAAAAAAAAAACTTCTAAGTTATCTGGCTTTTTTTTTTTGTTAAACTTTTTAAGTTATCTGGCTTGGTATCTTCTTTTTTTTTTTTTTTTTTTGTTTACAGGAGGTTCAAAGGTGAACCCGTTATCCGCACGTGGTTTCCGTTTTGCCCAAAGGCCCGTAATCTGCACGTTGTTTCCGATTGCCAACCATCTAATCTCCCTGGTCCGGAACCAGCCGGCACTAATACCCATTATCCAAGGACCCGACACCAACGCCGCGATAACTTTAAACTTAGGGAGGGCGTAAAGCATTCCGTGGTCACAGGGGTATTCGAACCCGGATCCATATTGATGTGTTAACTACCTCAAGACCACTAGCACACCACCCTGTGGTTATTTGGCTTGGTATCATAAAAAACAAGTTAAGAGCATTAGAACAATTATATAAATATTTCACCAAAAAAAACAATTATATAAATAATAATTTCTGAAGGAACTGATCAATCTTTTTGAGTCATAAGATTCTCTTTTTCGTGTTGACAGGCAATATTATAAATCTTCATCTACTGATCACATGAACACTAGCAATGGAGATAACATAATCAAATTCAACCCACCACCTCCTCTTTTCTAATCGAATTTATGAATTATAATTCATATGCTTAAAAAATGATTAAGTACAAAAGCAACAGCACAGGCGACTTTACGTTCTGACGTGTTGCTTATGATTAATCAAATCGGTCGGTCGAATGAATAAATCTATAAGTCAAAACAAATTGTAAAGGTTGAATCATGTAGATTTGATTTTGAATAAAATGTTGATTTCAATTTCAACTTCACTTTGTCGCAAGTAGAAAGAAAATCTACATTTAGTATCTATATATATAGTAAAAAGTTATTTGCTTGTATTTTAGGATAATTTTATTAATTTTTTTTTTAACACAATAATTTTATTAAATAAACATCAAATATATCCTTCTCTATTAAATCATATAAATTTTCGTAATTTGAACGCTATAACGTTTTGAGTCATTTTTGGGGGGAAAGTAGTGTAGTTGGTTTATTGAAGACTTAAAATGACAAATCATAAAAAATCTTGAAGACGTGAAGAAAATTAGACTGGGTTTGGGAATAGATCTAATTTTCACTGTTCAAACGATGTGAGGATGAAAAATAGAAATGGTGAACTAAATTAAGAGGGAAAAATAAAAACAGATCTCTAATTCCAAAGCTTCTATTCTAACTACATCTTATCACCATCACATGCATGCATTTAAGTTTTTGACTTGTACTATTTCTTTCCTTACACGAAACTTGTTCCCATCTTCTCTTTTTCAACATAGCAAAGAAGCAAACTTGTCGAGACTTCACTTATGAGTTATCCAAACAACAAGATTATATTACAATAATAGCTTAAGTCAAGTCCAAAGAGATTCTTGCTTCAGAGGGTCTTGCATTTGCATCTGCATTTGCATTATACTGCTTGGAGAAGCAAAGTTAGAGTTGAACTGCCCGGAAGACATAGCATAACCCAAGTTGTTATTACTGTTGTTGTTGCAGTTATCGATGTTGTTGTGTAGCAAGAGAATTTTATCGTCTTGGTCTAGTTCAAGTATTTGATGATGAGACTGTAAATTTGGCTCCTGTTGCATCTGGATGCAGAGAATCTCGGCCTGAGCTACTGCTAGTTGCATTTGAAGCTGTGAGACTTGATTTTGCAAGTAGGAGATTGCTCCTACGCAGCCATATACTGGATCTCTAACTCGTGCGTTTGCTTCGAAAACCAGACTATTCACCGCGTCAGCTCTTTGATGAACCGGTAGCTCCTGTAACAATTTGTACCAACCATGTAACCATTTTTGTATATAATTGCCATTATTAATTCTTATGTGTTCATATAGTTTTTAAGCATAATTCGTGAAACAGTTCAACGTAAATCTATACTATTAAAGAAGCATATGCAAAGAATGTTGAAAGCTTTCAACGGAATAATTTTTTTTTTTTTTGAACCTAACGGAATAATCTTTCATGGAAGAAAAAATAATAATATATAATATAGTTACTGGCAAATAGGAACGAATGGAACCTGCAACATTTTGCTGACGTTGCTTGCGCCGAAGACCTTATGAACAATGGCAAATTTGTGAGGATCGTCAGGAGGGAAATAAGGTGCAAATATGCAATCTTTTGCACAGCGTCGTCGAAGAAGCTTACACGAAGCACATGGTGATGATCCAGGACCGCCCATCTCTACTTTTATCACGGTCACGCCGGTCTTAGTTAACAAAGTAATTAAGTCGAATCGTTACAGCTTAAGGATCGAGTTCTCTTGAAGTTTGTGAATATAGAAGGAAGAAATGAAAGCTTAGAGTTAAAAGGAGATAGTCCAAGAGGCGTGTATTTATAATAGTTTTTCAGGGGTTTGTAGGGAGCGAGCTAGGTTGTTCACATGTGTTCATTTAATTTTAACTTTAAACTAGATTTTCACCCGCACAACCGTGCGGGTATATATTTTCACATTTATATATATAGATATTTGTTTTACATAATTATTATATATTTTTAATGTTACTCATATATTTAAATGTTTGTATAATTATGCCAAATATAATAATTTTATAGTTTTCATGCTGTAAATTAAAATCATCACATATATATATGTTGCTTATTATATATTTGTCTTATTGAATTTACGTTTGATTACTAAACTAAATTTTTTAATGCATGAAACAACATATATGAAAACAATTTTGTATTTAATTTATTTAATCATGATCTGTAATTCAAATCGCTAGATTTTTTTAGTAATTTTTTAATGTTTATCAACTTTATATAATAAATTACTGTATATTAAAAAGTTTAAGATAAGTTAAATTTTTATACATGTATTATATAGTTTACTAATATTAATCCGTTCTACCAACATATTATATTTTTAGCATAAATATTTTATATTTATGAAAATAAAATATGTTAACTTATCAATTTAAAATAATTTTATCATATTTTGTTCAATATAACATTTTTATTTTAAAATGATAGATATTATTATAAAATTGATAAAATAGGATATAATTTTATTCTTTTAGTAACATTTCATTACTAATTACAAAATTAGTTGAAAATATTTATATTCAATTTATGACAATTAAGATCTTATTATATTCTTTTTCAAGAGATTTGTTAGAATTTTAATTTTTTTTTTAAATAAAAGATATTATGATTAAAGTAGTTAAAAATATTATGTATATTAGCATTAGTGATATACATTTAATATAAAATTTAAATGATGGTCCAAATAAAAATATCACTCATAAATAAATCATGATTTTTATTTTATTAGAAAAAAAATTTGAAAAAATAAAAATAAAAATAAATATTTATTTCTAACAAAATCTTTAAAAATTATTAGTAAATGTATTTGTGAAATTAATTAATTTCATTTTATTTAAATTTTTGTTTATAAACTAAAACTATATTCAATTTTAATTTCTAATTATATTTTTTGATAATTTAAATTAAAACTAACTAATTTTTGAAAGTAAATTTAAAAAGATTCTAAGAAGATTTTTAAAAGATTTTGTTAGAACATTTTAAATATATTCATTTGTATTTCAAATAAAAAGATAAAGATATTAAATAATATAATAATGAACTTATGTAAAATATAATATTTTCTAGGAATGATCCAAACTTAAAAAATCACACATGAAAAGAAGTCATGACTTCTATTTTAATATATAAGACTAGATTTTGACCCGTGCAACCGCACGGATGTTTGTTTTCACCTTTTTTATACATCAATTATTGTTTTAGAACATAAGTGGTATATATTTTTAATGTTAATCATATACTTAAATATTTATATAGCTATTTCAAATACAATAATTTTATATAACTATTTCAAATACAATAATTTTATAATTTTCATGTTATAATTAATTAATTGTTTAAACCTTATGTATTTGCCACTTCTTATTATATATTTATCTTATTGTATTTGCATTTAGTTATTAAACAAATTAATATATTCATGAGAAAATATATTTAAAAAAAAATTGTATTTAATTTATGCTAAATTCTGACCCGTATTTCAAAACTGGATTTCTTTTTACCAATATTTTTATGCTTATTCATTTTAGATAATTTATTATTGTATATATAAAAGTGTAAGATATGTTAATTTTTAGACATGTATTATATAGTTTGTTAATTTTAAGTCGTTCTATCATCATATTATATTTTAAATAAATAGTTTATATTTATGAAAATAAAATTTATAAATTTATCAATTGAATATAATTTTATCATATTTATTTTAGTATAATAATTATATTTTAACATGATCATGACTATAAAAGTAGATAAAATAGGATATAATTTATTTATTTTCATTTCTAAACGATAACTTAAAATACTTTAAGTTATTGTTTAAATATTACACAGATTTATTAGAATTTTTTAAATATAATATATAAATATATATTATATTTAAAATAAAAATATATTATGATTAAAATAGTTACAAAGATTTTATATTATTAACTTTAAAGAAATACATGTTAATTTTTATACATGTATTATATAGTTTGATAATGTTAACTCATCTTACCAACATATTAGATTTTATTTTTGAACATAAATATTTTATAATTACGAAAATAAAATATATAAATATATAATTTTAATACAATTTTATTATATTTAGCTCAATATAATAATTTTCATTTAATATGATTGATTATGATTATATAATAACTAAAATATTATAGATTTTTTTTTATTTTTCATTTTATATAACTTAATATATTAATGTATACTAATATTTTAAACTAATTTTGAAATTAGTGAAAATATTTAAATATAATTTCAAAAATGAAGATCTTGTAAAAATCTTTTTAAACAGATTTGTTAGAATTTTAAAATAAATATATTTATATTTAAAATGAAAAGATATCAAAAGATACTATGATTAAAATATTTTAAAAATTATATTTATTATTAGTCTGAATTAAAATATAGTATGAATTTCTATGAATAGGTCCATTAGGTCCATTTTTTAAAAAATCACACATGAATCAAGGTTGTGACTTCTGTTTTAATATATAAGATATTAGCTTATAATAGTGTCTAAATAAGAAGTTACAATTATTAAATTTAATTATGAAAACAACTATATCCGTAGTTTTTTTTTTTCTTTTGCGACAAATTTATACTGCTTTTGTTTTTTCATTTATCTTTTTTTTTTCGTTTCTTTGTTATATAATCTTTTGCTGGATCCATTTAGGATGTGGCCATAAAATTGCTCCAATATTTTTTCTAGTTGTCGCGGAATGACCTTTTTAACTTGTATTATAAATAATATTTTTTTCCGTTCCCAAAATTAAGATGTTTTAGATTTTTTATTTGTTCCACAAAGATAGATTTTCTATATGTTTAAGGTATTTTTTTATACTTTTAAGAAACATTAAATGAAAATATTTTGAATTGGTTAAATTTCATTGGTGAAAATTTATTGGAAAGTGTATAATAAAGTAAAAAAAAATTAAATTATAAACATTTATTGAATTCTTAATAAGCGTGAACACTTTAGAAAAACTTACTTTCGGGAACAAAGAGAGAAAATATGTTTTAAAATTTTGTATCTTGATTAATTATCAATTTCTTACATTTTTTTTTTTGATATCCGTGGGAATCCGGCGACCGAGGTCAATCGACTAATCCCACAAGACCCGCATCAGCCACGTAATTTCCACCCCAGGAATTAGCAGGGAGGGCTCGGGTGACCACAGGGGTTTCGAAGTCGGGTCCGTATTGGCGGGAAAACTACCTCAAGACCACTAGCCCACCACCCTGTGGTTATTTCTTACATTATTCCTGTGAATTTTCTTTTTAATGATTTTCATCTCCTTCATACATATTTTACGGATATTTTATTTTTCAGCTTTCATCCTCTTTGATGATATATAGTTATTGCGAGATGAGAGCAATAATGTTTTATGGTAAATATTAATTTTATTCAAACTAGCTTGTAACTTTGATGATATAACTGGGGTTTACAACCTAGTGATATTTCATTCTACAATTAGTTGTAATTCTAAATGCTGATTTATGCAGAGTTTAAATTTGTATATTCTTTGTATTTTTTTTTCCTCACGACATCCATAATTTGGACTACGGGATGGGAATACATACACATTTTTTTGTAAAAGAGGAATACATACACATTACACGTTAATAGCCGATGGCGTTAAAAAACGTGTTTAATGACGTTTTGACCCTGAGTGATAGGTACTGAGTGAGAACAATACGGTGAATAGGAAAAAGGAGTGAGCACCGCAAAGGCGCGTGATAGGTTGGCGTCCAATGCAGTTTGAGAAGTATCCCCACGTTGTCATTTGACTCTTTTCTTTTCTTTAACACACGACAGTCGTAGACTACCAACCTATCTTTCTTTATTCAGTAACGTTTACAAAAATATGTCAATATTTTAATAGTTTCTCGATGTCTCAATTTTCTCTCTTTTAAAAAAGAAGTCGAGGAAGGTGAGATGTCTCAATAACCCATGGGTTATAAGAAAATATATACTATATTGTGTAATAATATAAGGGCTTTTATTCAAGCAACCCCTGTATCCTCCTGTTTTATAAAAAAAAACTATGTATTATGTCGAAGTACATTTCATAAGTAAAAATTGTCAATACCTTAAATTATATCCTATCATAGTCCAAATAGGTATAAGTATAACTGATCTGAAACGAAACAAATACTAATGTTTTGTCAACTGACGAAAACATGTTAGAGATTTTAGATCAAAAATGAAAAGAACCAATACAACACAATCCTTACATAGATACGATTTTAAAACAATTTATTTTTGTAATATTAAAATGAAATAAACTTTTTAGTCAAAAAAAGAAAAGAAATAAACTTCACCTTCTACATAACCAAAACAATTAACAATATATATAATCCATATATAGTGTTTCATGGTTTGAAAAAAAAAAATCCTATATTTGACTTTTTCTAACACGAACAGAAAAGTTAGTTAGGAAATTAATTAATAAATATAAGAATGGAATAAATCAAGAGAGAGGAAGTGGTTAATGTTAGGATAATACACTATCTAAGTGAGAATGACGTGAAACCCTAACGAGGACCGAGACTCCTTAAGAAATGGCCTCCAATGTGAATGTTTGTTGGCTTGAAAGACATTCACATCAAAACTTCAACCAATCTCTCCTTCACACAACACTTCCTCTTTATACTATTAATTATTCATCTCGCACTATATTAAACTTTGTGAAGTGATTATGAGAATAGTAATGTTGGGGAGGCCCGACTTTTCATGGGAAGACACTGATTAAATTAAGAACTTGGGATAATTATAATTATTTCTCCTTGTACAAAAGATACTAGAGCTTGACCCGCGCACCTGCGCAGGTGTTAGTTTTTTTTATAAATAAATATTTATTTGTATAAGTGATAATATATATTTTAAAAGTTACCCGTTTAATTTATTTTTAATATGACATTTCTAAACACAATAATTCTATAGTTTATATTGAGTAGTTTTATTTTATCATGTAAACCCTTAGTTATATCATCTATTTATTTAGAATATGACCTGTAAAGTCACACAAATGTATTTTTATTTTTTATGGATCAAAATTTTATGATTATATATAATAAAATTGTTGTATAAACTATTTTTATGGATCACAATTTTATGATTATGTATAATAAAATTTTTGTATACTATTTACTATGTATATGTGGAATTAGTAAAATAATTACCGTATAATGTATGTAATTATGAAATGTATATATGGAATTAATTATTTTCAAACACACATATGTATAATAAAAAAAGAAAAGACAATTAATATTAAAATTTAGGTTTATTAATTATTGTTACCATGATTTTTTAGTTAGAATTTGATTTTGGAAATACATTAATTGAAGAGAAAAGACAAAAATCCTAAAAGATAGGTTAATTAATAACTTCAGTGGCATGCTATTGTAAATATAGTGAAAAACTAAGGGATAATCTAATTTTGTACTCCTTTTTTAATAGATTAGATAGAAATACATGAAGACAGAATCTCTGCGAAGCATCTTAGGACAGCCTTCGATGCGTGAAAAGCAACATTTGTTTTTATCGGATTACGGAGAACCAAATATAAAATTTCATAAACTCCATCTTTGGTGATAAACCTTTGTCTTATTTAACTATAGCCAAAGTAAGACAAAAAACCATGCTAAACGCCTCAACTGTTTTATTCATTAAAATTCCTTACAGAAGAAAAATTAAATTATACACCAGATTTAAGCCATCAGTATTGTTGGAGATATTTTTTTTGTTGAATCTTGGAAACAAGAAGAGGAAGATAGAAAATAGAATCACTCTTTAGTATATAAGATTTAAAGGCTTTAACAAATTTATAATAAATTATAATATATTCAAAAAAGGCAAATCTCTTAGATAGCACAAAAATATGATAACGATAACATACAAAGAATGATATTCAAAATAGTATTAACTAAATATTTAAATGACAATTTCTCCAAACTCTAGGTCTTTAAGACTTTAACCTAACACCACCCTGTTTGTAATACTAAATTTTAAATCTTAATGACTAAATTCAAATCCGAATATAAATAATTTTTTATTTTTAGTTAATGATATTTTGAAAAAAAATAAAATTCTCTGTATGTAATTTTGGAACAAAAAGTATTTTATCATATGATATTTTTCTTATTATAAATGGTTACCAGCAAATTCATTATAAACTTTAATACGTTAGTCCTTTTAGAATGGCTAATATTTTTAAATCCCGAAACGTATTTTAAGTAAGAGTTTATAATAGATAATGATGCCCAATGTTTTTTCTTGGCAAGACAAAGGAGATCAATGTCTATATAGCATTAACGAATGCGTGTGGTTGCACGATGGTAGTCAAAAAGTGGTCTTGCTTTTACCATTGGCACGAAATCAAGACTAACTTTTTGCACATAAATACATTGAAAGTCCTTAACGACTTGTTAATAAAGATTGATTTAACTACTGGAAAGTTAAAAGATAAAAACAATACTCCATAAGTAATTAAAGTTCTGTTTTAGACATTATAAATGCAATTATTTGACTCTATCACCACACAGGGCTTAAATAGTTAAATGACATCGTTAATAATATGGATGTGAAGTTTGGAGGTGTGATTAATTTTATGGGAGATGGGGATAATATTTAATCTATACGAACTCGCAACAAGACAGACCTTCAGCATCGTTTTGAACAATCTAATTAATAACCTATTAACGTCCAAAAATTGTAGATGTAGTTTCTTTACACAGTATTCAAAGACCTAACCTTTTTTGAATCCAAGAAGAACAAGTATTTGTGCACTTTTTCTTCGATTTGCTAGCTATATGACTAGTACCTATCCACGTACCAAAAACACAAAGATCTTTGTCAATAAGAATGTCTAATAAGACAGAGTTGAATGTTGATATCTATTTCACATTTTTTTTTTGTTAAATGCTCCTTAATTCATTTTAAATATATCGGTTCACTTATCTAATTATAATTATCTGATAAAATTAAAAGCGATACATAAAAACAGGGACAAATCTTCTAAATAATACTTTTTACTTTTAGCTTTTGTTTTGTTTTTTCCAAATAACCTCAAAAGTCAAAATGATCAAATTAGGTTTCATGAAAGTGATAAATAACAATTATATCCTCATTTATAATTTATTTAATAATTTAGTAAATATATAAAAATATAAATAGAAAAAAAATCCAAAAACGATAAAATCAAAAATATATTTTCAAAAATAACCCTGATTTTTTGGGAAACATTTTTTCTTATAAACAGTTTAAGAAAACCTTTTTGAATATGTATGTATGATATGTTCACGAATTTGTAAAACAAAATTCTAAAATTTAGAATTGCATTCATAAACATTTAATTAGAATTTTTGAATATAATTTGTATTTATATTTGGGAAAGTCATCTTCCTGAATTTGTTTAAGAAGATATTCCCATATTTTTAAAAGAAAAACAGTTTAAAAAAGAATATATTTGAAAAAAAAATTGAAAAAAGTTTGATTTTTTTTTTAATTTGTCTTCGTATTATTAATTAAATATTTATTTAATATATATTTAGAGAACAGTATAATTATTATTCACTACTTTAATAAAATATATTTTGGTCAACAGTTTCGATCTAATGTTTTTGAATGTCCTAAACAAAAAATTAAAATATATTTTATGCTTTTAGATAATATTATATATATTTATAATAAAAATTTTACTAAAATTTTATAAACTAATTCTATCTTATTAGTAATTGGTGAAGATTTCATTAACTTAATTGTAAAGCAATATTATTAAATTTTATTATAACTATCTGATACAGTCAATCATAATTTAGTAAAATAATTTGTTAATACAAAATTTTTTATTTTAAAATTCTTATTGTTTTACTATACACTTACTCCATAAATTTATTAGTGAAAGTTCCATAAATATTGCTAAAGTATCTTTAAAATACTACTCTTATCAAAAGTTATAAATGTTATTTACATATTAAGAGCTTGATTGGTTTCCCCGCTACCACCCGCAAACGCAGCTTTTGCGGTTGGTAGCGGTTGACAGCGTTTCGAAACAATCATACAAACCGCTATAAATCGCTTCAAACCGCTCCGAACCTCTTAAATTCAAAAGCTGGTTCGAGCTAGCGTTTGCGGTTGCGGACGGTTGCGGGAGGATAATTTTTTTTTCTTTTTTTTTAAAACCATATAAATACAAAAATAAAAATATTCAATAAATTTTTAAAAATGAAATTATAAAAATACTAAAATATATCTATGATATTTTAATTAATATTATAAAATTTTAAAATAAAAATATTTTCTATAATTTTAAAAATTTAAAACTATAACTTTGAAAATATAATTTATATATTTATTATAATATTATGATTTTTGATATTTTTATAATTATATAAAATGTAAATATTGTTAATTTATTATTTAACCGCTGCTGTATCTAGTAGTTAACCAGTCATAAGTATCCCGCAAACGCACCAATTTTTAACCGCAGAACGAGTCGTACAAATCTTTTAAAACCGCTAAAAACCGCAACCACCCGCATCCGCAAACGCCCGCAACCGCAACCGCAACCGCTGCGTTTGAACCAGTCAGGCCCTAATACTAACAACAATTCTTAATACGATAAATTTAAACGAAAACGCCTCTTAAAAAAAAACAATTCTTAGTATAATAAATGTAAGCGAAAAATGCCTCTTTTAAATATCGTTTGGGTCTATTACTTTGTACTTTGTAGACCGACCATGACTTTCGAACTATTGATCTTGAAAGCTAACTACGGAGTAGTACATGACTCCAAAGGAAATTAATGCAAGACCCACAAAACGAGATAATCCTAATTAATGTCTGAAGAGATTATTAAAATAAATGGGTTTTTGAAAAAAATCCTCAAGAGAAGTTTCAACTAGGACCATCACATTAAGTGAAAACCACGTGAGTTCAAGCTTCTAATCCTTGTCTTCGAAGTGAAACTCTTCTCTTTAATCTCATAGATTTACTATATCTCATTTATCTCATTTACAGGCCTTATTATCTTTTTCATATATAAGAAGAGAAAGATGATCAGCCTGAACTAAGTTCCAAATATTCCAGTTGTTACATATAGAAAATCCTCAAAAGGGTAAAGTATATATATGTCTAACAAAAATATATATATATCCAACAAAAATTGATCTGGTACGTGAACTTAATCCAAAAATTTAAGAAAATTCTTAGTTTTAAAATAAAATATAATCTACCAAGAAAACATGCTCCATGCCATAACCCTAGAAACCATAATGCTAGAACGTGGTTATGATTCTTAATAAAATATCAGTTGTGGTGCATCCAAGGAATGTTTTTTAACCCCAAAATGCCGGGGACATGCATGAAAAACCATTTGACTAGTTTGTGATCATCGCCAACAATAATCTCCACACAGTTATTCGCTTGATAGCAACGATTTCATATATGTATATATATTTTACGATTTCATATATTTTATGTATGTGTTAATTAATGAGTATTATTTATTCACGAAAATCTATCAACTTGGATGTGTTAGACACCCACAGTCAATGTATCCATCAGACTTATCAAAAATTGTCTCTTTGCCCCTCCAAACTCATATCAACTTCTATTCAAAATAGAATGCACCTACAGATTTGCCTAACATATTTAATTAATCTAGAAGTAGTTCAAATTAAGTGAACAAAACACAACCAGCCCATAACGTAGGCTACAAAACCTCTGAACAGATCTTTTCTATTGAGTTTCCAATTAGTTTGAATAACACAATTTTGATCTGATTGCCAACATTAGTTGTCCATGGGTTATTTTATTCTTTGAATTTTCAGTGTTTGGTTTTTGACTACTAGTCTTAGTTCTTACAGTAGAAACGCCATATAATAGCTGTTGAACATTTATTAAATATAGTAAACATGAAGAAATTTAAAGGAAAACTAAGAAGCCTAATTGGGTAAACAATCTTTTCTAGTATATTTTTACAGCATGAAATTACAAAAGCTCTTTCTAATCAAAATTTATGGAACATAAATCCTTCAATACTAATGGAAGAGTTTGTCCCCTTTTCTTGCAATATTTTTTTTTTAAATAACCTTTTCTTGCTTTATTGCATTCTAAAAAGAGATCTCTTTTATATACTAGCAAAATCAAAGGACTCAGTTTATACTGTATAAGTACTATCCTAGAGGATGAACAAATAGTTTAGGTGCTAATGGATGCATACATTTTAGAATTAGAACTGTCGCATTGGGAAGTGGTTCTTGTTAATGTAATTTTATATTCATTCATAAGAAAACCTATTGAAATTTGAAAGAGTACAAAAAAAAAAGAAAAAACAGACATCTTTAGGACCTCGGAGAAAAATAATCATTAAATGCTTTACGAATGACATGGAAGATTCCACATCGGTATTTGCTATTTTGTTTTTCTTAATTTCTCTTTTCTTAAAGGAAAAATTGAAATCTCATTGGAAATGATGGGGAGACAAGAAGCAATGTTTGACGAGTTCAGTAAAACTATTAAAGTCTATGTTTTAAAAAGGTGGAAAAGAAATAAAAAATACATGATGGTTTTTTTATTGATATACTCTTTCTGTTATATAAAAAAATTAGATGTTTTGACCATATATACATGCATAATATTATTACGAATATTTATTAATTTATATTTTATTAATTTAAAAATCAGTATGATAAGTTATTATATTTTTTCAAAAAGTTTAAGATCAAACATCAAATTATTTATATATGATATAAAAATTCATTAAACTATATATACTTATTGTTGTATTGAATTTTTCAAAACACTCAAATATTAGAAATATTTTAGAATATACTATTATACAAATATTTTTGCTTAATTAATATTTATTTATTAATTAATATACAATTCTTATATATTGTGTTTTATCTTAAAACAAAATATGAGCCCGTTGCAACGCAACGGGTTTTGTTTGATGTTTAATTTAATAAAAAGTATAAAATAAAAAAATTATTTTATTATAATATTATGATTGTTTTTTGCATATGTTGTTTGAGATTTATTTTATAACTCAAACTCATTTTACACATAAGTTCACGTTAATATTTTTTTTTTATAGTTATGGTGCATAGATGAGTTGCTATAAACTTTATACAAAGGATTAGAGAAAATACTATATATAGACATTTAAACTGAACATAATCAGAAATAATAAATGAAAAGTAAAAAGAAATGAAAATTAAATACACCAATCGAATTAATGATAATATTATACATGTTCTTATGTAGTAATTTAATGTTTTATTAAATAAGTTTTTAAATTTTTATTTTGCTATGATTTTTTAAAAAAGGAAAACATTCTATTTTATAAATCTTCATTTTATTTTCAATTAAAAAATAAAAATAATATTAAATACTTTTTTACAATTTTGTTTAAGATTTTAGAAAAGGTAACTTATTGTCATATAACTTATTACAATTTTCTTCTCTTTAAAAATTTTAGAAAAAATATTGCTATCAAATAATTATTTTTATTTATAAATAAATATTTTCAAAATTTCTATTTTTACAAATCGTATCAATACTAATTTTACACTTCTTTTGTTAATTATATAATTTTTAGCATGTTCATCATCAAACACTCTCTTAAAAATAATATCAAATACATTATTACAATTCTCTTTTGGTTAGGACTTAAAAATACTATACTTCTTCTGTTTAGGATTTTTTTAATAAAAAAAAGGAAAACAACTATCAAATATTCTTTTACACTTTGTAGGTTTTTAGAAAAAGAAATTAATATTACATAATGTTTTACAATTATATTTTGTCCAGGATTTAAAGAACAAATTTCTATCAAATAACTATTTTCAGTTAATATTAACTATTTTTAAAAGTTGCAATTTTCAAAATTCGTTTTTACAATTTTTCTTGTTAATTGAATAATTGTTAATATCATGTTTATCATTAAATGTTTGAAGTAAAAATTACTATTAAATAAAATTTTACAATTATCTCTAGTCACAATTTAAAAGAAAAGGAAAAAAAAATCTTAATTGGTTGGATTAGAAAAAAAAATTCTTTTAGAAATCTCTTTATTTAATATTTTAGCAAAAAAATAAGTTATTTTCACATAATGAAAGTTTTTATTGACACATACACAATTTAATTTTTTAATTGGCACATATCACAATCATATTACAATTCGTTTTTGTTTAACATTTTTTTCTTAAAAGTTAATGTTTATATTTTATAATTCTCTATCTTTAGTATCTTTTAAAACAAACATTATAATAAAATATAGTAATAACAACTGTAATAATAATAATAATAATAATAATAATAATAATAGTAAAATTAATAATAATAAGACTATTAAATAATATTTATAATAATTTTTAAAAAAATGTTCTTATTATTTTAGTATATATATTTTGATTATGATATAGTTTAACAAATATCACATGTATAAATATGTAACTACCAGGTGTCACAATCATGTTAATTAGGAATTTTGAAGAACCAAGCTCAATATAATCTTTTATAATTATATTTTCAGTAAAAGTTTAGAAAAGAAAATTTATATTAAATAAATTATTTTCAAATCTATTTTTTAGGATTTTGAAAAAGGAAAATTTCTAAAAAAATTACGATGAAATATTTTTTAAAATCTTTTTTACTATTAAATAATTTTTAAAAGTAGTTTTTTTCAAAATTCGTTCGTATTATCTTATTATATATATATTTTTAATCATTATATATTTAAACACATGTCACAATATTAGAAAGAAAATTATAATCAAATAATCTTTTGCAATTATCTTTTGATTAGTATTTAAAAAAGGAAAATTACTATTAAATAAGTTATATAATAATATTTTTAATAAAATTTGTTTTGGGTAATATCTTAGTATATATATTTTTAATTATGAGATAAATTAACATATGTCACAATCTTAAATATATAATTGCTATGTGTCGTGATCCTGTTAATTAGCAACTTTGAAGAACCAAGCTTTATATAATAAGATAATATTTTTTATAAACGTTATGATATAAACAAAAAAATATATAAATTTTTCTTTTTTTTTTGAAATCTAATATTATTAATGTTAAATTCTTTTTAGTTATATAATAACTTCATTAAGGGTACGAATTTAACCATTTTAACTTTTAATGTGAGAGCTCTATTACGAAAGTTTACTTCGCAAATACAAATATAGATGTTAATCAGACATTTTATATATATATTAAAAAAAGGATTGAAATGAATTTATATTTTTATAAATTTTATCTGTCTAACCAATAATATGTTAAATAAACTTTTTTTTTTGATGAAATTTAAAATTTATTGATCCATCGGGAAATAATGTTATGTACAAGGTACAAATATTGAACTAAGTTTCCTCTATGCTATGGTATGATAAATAAAGAATGATCTGATCTAGAGAGTGGCCTCGAACCATCGCGTTAATAGTCCTCCGTATTTGTGGTCCGGTTTATATCGAAGGGAGACAATCCTATTTCTCATGGCTTTGTCAATCCTTCTTCTCATCTGATCAGTACTCATACCAGGCTGTTGGTGGCGCCTAGCATTCCTCTCCCTCCATACATGATAGACTGTACTCTGGAATAACATTCTTGCAAGTATGGTATCCAATCTCTTATCGGTCATACGCTGCAGTCGAGTAATGGTCCACTGCCAATCTGGATTGATTCCATTTCCAACAAGCCGGCGTGCAAGCACTTCCCAAACTGTGTATGAATATGGACAGGAAAAATAAAGATGATCTCTAGTCTCGTCTCTTTCTCCACAGAACACACATCCCTGCACCATCCCCCACTGTCTCATTCTATCCCCTGTAGACAATCTGTTCTTGATAGCTAACCAAAGGATGAAGGCGTACCTTGGAACGCCTTGTGGCAACCAAACCACTTTGCTCCAAAGAACTTTATCTCTTTTAACCCGCACTTGATCCCAAGTTCTTGATGCTGAGAATGTAGGCAAGTAATCATATGTTAAATAAACTTTATCTATAAAATTAATGCATTTTGTAATTATAAGGAACTAAAAATAAATAAGTTAGATTGAAATGTAAAATAATATTTTCGTGTAACAAAAAATGCTAAATAGACACTTTTTTTTTAAGAAAGGAGAGAGCATGGAGTAGTTGAATAAGCGAAAATGAGTATGCTTTTGTCGAATTCCAAATTATGACCTTTTTATCTAACTTTAAAAAGTCCGTTGTGAGATTCTGTTAGAAAAAAAAAAGAAGCAATCTGAAACACCAGGCTTCGTGCTAATCCGTAGATTTGGACTCTAGAAGTTACCGCCTCATCTTAGTTTTTTTTGTTGTCATCTCGTTTTTTATTAATAAAACTAAACAGTCAATAAAATACAAAAGCAAAAAGTAAAAAAAAAAGACTTATCCAGATAAGGCCCATATAGAAATATAAAAAAAAACACATTATAAAGCCCAATTTAAGAAACCCAAATGACGAAAAATTCATCTTCACGTAACATCAAATAGCCATGTACCTTGCCGTAAACAAAGGAAAACTAGATAGCTCAGAACAGAGATGCTGTTGACATAACCTGCTCGGAGGTCACCGTCGGATGTCTAATCGAGCACTCCACCGGAACACACTGAAATAGGAAGCTCGAGATTAGAACAAACGTCAATAGGAACATATCTTTTAAACGCTCAAGAGATAAACTGACGACTAAAAAATTAAAACTGAAAACCATAACTAAACACTAACAAACATTGGAGATTAGCGATGAAAGTTAGAAGAGGTGTTGTGGAAACCATCACATGCTTGAAATAAAACCAGCAAAGCAACACTTAAGGAGCCATCACTTGCTGAAAAAGAAGCCGCCAAATCGTTGCTGAAAAAGCCGTCACTTGCCAGAGTCAAAACCTGATCATCAGGAATTAGACTGAAGAAGAAACTGGCAAAATCATGAACCTCTCTCGTCATCACCGCCGTAAAAGATTTTAGATGGAGAACGGAGGAAAGAGAGAGAGGTTTTTACAAGCAACTTGCTATAGCATTTTGTCTTATCTTAGTTATTTTATAATTTTAACTATAGTTTTCAATTTTAAAAGTTACCATTTCATTTCAGTTGTTCTATACTTTTTATGATATACTATCTAATCTATTAAAACATAAGTACAAATTTAAAATAGCCCTGAATTTTCCTAAAGAATTACAATCTCATGCCACTGGTTTTAAAATTTATTCTCACGTGTAAACACTACAAGCTAGATCATGTATCTTATTATTCTCTAATATATTACCTCCCAAGATCTTCCTTGAAAAGCGTTAATCAATTAATGATGCCTTTTGTAATTAGTTTCCATATTTTGCGCAAGAAATTTGAACAATTTCTAAAATTGATTATAGAGATTTTCAAAAGATACAATCATACTATTAACTTCTTTTTTTTTTTTTTTTTTTTTTTATCGTCAACTATTACAGACTCATACTGACTCTGTAAACCAAACCGGGTGATCTGCATCCATGTGAACGACAAAAGACGGTTGCTTCTTAGCACTGTGTGCTAGTCTATCCGCCATTGTATTTTGCGTCCTTGGTACATAGATGATCTCTGATCTGGTGAAGCTCTCTTTTAGGGTCTTGACATCCTCCAAGTAATTTGCAAAAGCTGGCCATTCATCTGGTTCCGAAACCATCTTCACCAATTGAGAACAATCCGTTGCAAACGTAACCTGAAACTGACGTAAATTCCTCATACATTCCATTGCCCAAAGAAGCGCTTCCATCTCCGCATGAAGGGGAGAGATACTAGCCCTCACATTCCTTGCCCCCAACAATCCCTCAAATCCTTCTAAGGTGCTGAGCCAACCTTGTCCTGAAAAAATGTCCCCCTCTTTCCATGAACCATCTGTGAAACACCATCTTCCTGGAATTGACGGCAATGTCGTATCCACTTGTTGTGGTATTATCCTCTGTTCATTCAATATTTGTGCTTCAGCCCACATTGTTGATTCTGTTTCCGCTAATTTAAGTGTATCCATGGGATCCATATCCAAATTACTGAAGACTTTATTATTCCTAGCTTTCCAGATGTACCATAGTATCCATGCAAACTGATGATCTTCCAGCTGCGGAAAAACTCTCCAAAATAGATGATCCATGTTTGTGAAGAGAGAACTTGTTGGGAAAATATCTGGATTTGATGGTATCTTCGAGAGAGTCCAGACCTGGAGTACCGGAGGACATTCAAAAAACACATGATTTATTGATTCCTCATGGGCTCCACATCTTGCACAACAAAGATCCCCTTGAATCCCCCTTGCCTGTAAATTCTTCCTTACTGATATACATCCTGTCACCAATTGCCATAGAAAATGTTTTAACTTTGGTGGACACCTTATCTTCCAACAGAACGCCTTCAGAACATTCACTGTGGGGCCAATCAGCAATGGTGGTCTCTTCCTATCTGGATAAATCCGTTCTACCTGATAACCCGATTTGACCGTGTATTTTCCATTTTTTGTGAAGTGCCACCCATCTCTGTCTACCCTCTGAATCCTGCTCAGTGGTAAACTTTCTATAAGTTTCGCATCCTGTGGATCCACCAATAACTGAATTGCCTGTGAGTTCCAAGTACGTGAGGTAGAGTCAATGAGAGACTCCACTGTAAGACTCCACTGTTGATTTTTATTTGCTGGTCTCGGGCGAGTGGTTGGGAGCCATGGATCATTCCATACAGATATGGAAGAACCTGATCCCACCCTTTTGATTAGTCCTTTGCTTACCAGAGATCTAGCAGAGACGATACTCCGCCAGCCATATGACGGAGAATATGAACGAATCGGTTCCAGAGGTGAAGCATTCCTGTAATACCGACCTTTGAAAACTCGAGAGAATAATGTGTTTGGCTTCTCTATTAGACGCCATAACTGTTTACCAAGCATCGCTGTGTTGAAATCAGTGATGTCCTTAAACCCTAGAGCACCTTCATCCTTATCTAAACATATTTTGTCCCATGATTTCCAATGCATACCTCTTATGGTTCCCCCTGAACTCCACCAAAATTGTGATACCGCACTCGTCAGTTTTTTCACAGTTGCATTAGGTAAACGATAGCATGACATCGTATGATTTGGTAATGCCGTAATCACTGATTTAATGATCACTTCCTTTCCTCCTTTTGTGAAGAACTTGAAAGTCCATCCATTGACTCTATTATTTAATCGATCCTGAACAAAGCTAAACACTTGGATCTTTGAACCCCCCATATTTTCTGGCAAACCAAGATAAGATCCCATTCCTCCAAGATTCTAAATACTCAAAATATCCCTTAAATCCTGTCGTACTGATTCTTCAATCTTATGTCCAAATTGAATTGAAGACTTTTCCAAATTTATTAACTGCCCCGAAACTGCCTCATATTCCTTTAAAATCCGAAGAATAGTTTGACACTCTTCTTTTTTGGCTTTACAAAAAAAGAGGCTGTCGTCCGCAAAAAGCAAATGGGATATCGATGGACAAGCTCTTGCCACCTTCATTCCCGTCAGTTGTTTCCCCCTCTCTGCCCTTTTTATATTTGCAATTAAGGCCTCAGTGCAAAGAATGAATAAATAAGGCGATAAAGGATCCCCTTGACGTAAACCCCTATGTGGAATAATGAGTCCACATGGTTGACCATTAAGAAGTACCCTATATTGAACCGACGATATACATTCCATCATCAATTTAATCCAATGGATGTCAAAACCCAGTTTTTGTAGTAGGGCCTTGATGAAGTCCCATTCTACTCTATCATATGCTTTGCTCATATCCGTTTTAATTGCCATAAACTTTCCCTGACATGCCTTGTTTGTTCGTAGTCCATGGAACATTTCCTGGGCTATAAGAATATTATCGGAAATCAGCCTTCCTGCCACGAAAGCCGATTGGGTTTCAGATATAAGTAAGGGAAGATAGATTTTTAGTCGCTGACACAAAACCTTGGAAATAATCTTATATCCTACATTACAAAGACTAATTGGCCGCAATTCCGTCATCCTTGTGGGTCTTTCCGTTTTTGGAATCATACAAATATTAGTAATATTTAATCGTGTATCCATTTTTCCCGTAACCAAAAAATTATTCACCATCTCTACCAAATCATTCTTAATAATATGCCAGGAGTGTTGGAAAAAAAGAGCAGTCATGCCATCCGGCCCGGGCGCCTTCTCTGGATGCATCATAAACAAAGCCTCTTTGACTTCCTCTTCCGTCGCTAATCTCAACAACCGTTGATTCATCTGGGGAGTAATACCCGGTGTAACCTCTGCCAGAAAAATATTGAAATCCGATGGAGAAGTGGTAGTAAACAATTTGTCAAAATAGTCAATAGCTACCTTTTCCACACCTTTATCCCCTGTAATCCAAGTCCCATCCTCATCATGTAACCCAACAATTCTATTACGAACCCTTCGTTGCTTGGTTAAAGCATGATAAAACTTCGTGTTAAGATCCCCAGAGGAATACCACATATTCCTACTTTTCTGGTGCCAATACTCTTCTTCATCCTTATATGCATCTTGTAACTTCCTTGACACCTCGAGAATATCCTCCTGAGACCTAGTATTATCTGTTTGTACCTCCTCAAGTGCTTGTTGTAAATCATTTATTTTTTCATTTCCATAGAGTGGATTATTTTTCCTCCATTTAGCAATTTCATGACGACAATTGCTAATGCGTGCCACTATACTCTCCGTTCCCCCTTCTACACCTCCTTCGCTATGGTCTAGCCAACCCATTATAATTGATTCCATAAGTCCTTCTTGTCCAATCCACCTCTTATCAAACCGAAATTGTCCCTTCCTCCTGGGAATTTTATCTTCTAGATAAGCCACCACCGGTCGATGATCCGAAGCCACCATCCGTAAATACTCTGTAAAAGAACATGGGAATAAAGTATGCCACTCTTCATTTGCTAAAGCACGATCTAATCGACATTTAACCAGCACTGCCCCTTTCCCTTTTCCTCTTCTTCCTTGCCAAGACATTTTATTTCCCCGAGCAGGAAATTCTAGTAAACCACTATTTCTTATCATGTTATTAAAAGGAATAAACGAATCCGCGCTCCGTATAGATCCTCCATCTTTCTCATGATTACCAGTGATTTCATTAAGGTCACCTATAATGAACCAGGGCTCGGATCGCGATAGTCCATATCTAGTTAATCGCTCCCACACTTGTTCTCGCATCTTTTGAACTGGATCTCCATATACAAAAGTAAGATAAACCATTTTGCCAAGGATCTCCGCTTCCACATCAATCATACGGTTACTAGAATATAATACCTTGACCTGATAATCATTATTATAAAAAAGCGCTAATCCTCTACTTTTCCCCACTGGATCCACTGTGACCAGATTATCATAACCAATATGTGCTTGAAAATTTTGAACAAACTCTGAATTTTGCTTCGTTTCTCCTTCAAATAGCTTATGGTCCACTTACTTCCCATTCCTCGACAATTCCAACTTAATACTCTCATTTAAAATATTGTTTTTTACTATGCTACGAAAAGCCAAATTGACGGGTGTAAAGATACCCTATTTCCATGAACCTCCTATTGTTCTTTGTTTGAGGCCTTAAACACCCATATTTGCCATTTTCTTTTTTCACGTAGAATGCAGAAAATATAACTACTTGTAATAGAAAAGAAAACTCCTCCCTCTGAGCTATCAACATGGGTGAGAAGATTTCATTCCTTACGTATATGTTACGTACCCTCCAATCCAAAGATTCCCATATCCCAACAAAGACCCTGAAAAATACATCCATCTCCTTGCCCCAATCTATATAAAACGGTAACATACACACAAGAAAAATGAAAGCGTCTCCTTTATAACTCCAATACCCCGAAAACATAAACATACTCAACCCAATATCACCAACGATCATTTGCTAACAAAACTAGAATAAAAAAACGTGAGCTCTCTCTCCTTTCCACGCCACATATCCCTTCCAAAGATCCTTGGCTCCTTGAATTTGTATTTTTAAGATAAACGAGCAGCAGTGATGCAATTCTAGAAAAAACGCCGAACTCCTCGACGTGCCAGATAAGCCTCCTTACATCAGCTCCAGCCAAAATGTGATTCCCCTTAAGGTCCGTTTCTATGATTAACTCTGTTTTCTGTGGTTGGTTTAATGAGACCAACCAGAGAACCCATTTCCCTGTTAACCACTCCAAGCCCCCAGTCCCTGTTAAGCCACCGCAAATCACCAATCTCCATATCTCCATCAAATCAAATCCATTATTGAATCCTCCATTTTCTTTATAATAGATTAGATTCCTTATACTTGAGTAATCAAAAATAATACCTGAGTAATCATGCGAATTCACCGGTATAATTGCCAATATCGAGATCCATTTCGCAGATGTCCTTGATTTCCAAAAAATCCGTTTAAACCAATTTCCTGTACCCGATCCACAACATCGGAGATTTGAAGAAAATCCCCTGAATGAAATTCTTTTACTCCGCCCTTTATGATTCCTCTTTCCTAACACAACCCCGCCGTCAATTCCTGGATCCCATCGGTGAGAAGGCATCAAGAGCGTGAAACCCTAGATCGCCTATTCTATCGCCATCTCCCATCATACTATTAACTTTAAAAAATTGAAGGCAGAGGATATCCGAGCTGTATCTAAACTCACCATATCTACCCTCTTAACCTAGACTCTTCACCCATCTATATATATACTGGGTCTCAGTTCTAGACTTTTTTTTACTCTCTTGAGTTCATCACTGCAGACGAAACTGTAAGGTAAATATGATTTCATTACATAAATCGTATGAAAAATAAAACTGAATTTTATGCTTCTTTGTTTTTTTCAAGGGTGTAAAAAATTCATCCAAGGTAAATATGTTTTCATTATATATATATATCGTATGTCAAGTAATGCCGAATCTTATACTACTTTGTTTTTTTAGGGTGTAAAAAATTCATGCATCATGCAAAAGAACTCAAATGTATATGAGGTACAGCTGGGAACTTACCAGAAGAGATTCAGTTGGGAACAATATATGGACCTTAACATCCTGTTCAAATTCATCTTCCTCAACTGGGTCATAGAAATCTTCATAGATCAAAAAGAAGAAGAGATATCAGATTTTATTGTTGCATACTAAACACATATGTAAATGGTTTTCACTTTGGAAATTCAATCAAGTAGTGCTAACAGAGAAATTCAAGTAGTCGTAATAAAACAATAAAACTCACAAGGAAAGCAATAGTTGAACTTCCTAACACAAAATTAATATTTGCTTTATAGTGTATCTCAAAATTAATACTACGTAACTTAACTCAAAAATCTCTTTATAGCAAAATTAATACCACGTAAGAAGCTAAATTTTGATTCACTGAAAAAATACATTAAACTCAAAAGGAAAACATTATGTATGTTTATTTTCTTCTTTTCCCGGATTAATCTGTTTAGTACCAAATTTAGGCTTAGTCGTTTTATATTATCTGGAGCTTGGCCCACTTGTTTGAATTATACATTATTAACCACTTTTGATTAGCACAAATATGTACTAAGAACTAAAAATGTAAAATACGAATGATGTAAATAATAAATTAATATCACGTTGGATGAAAAAAGAATTAATAACACATTGTTATGAAAACAAAATTTATTTGCAAATTTGTTTATTGATAAATATTTGATATAGTTTTTATTCAAATGAAATCTAACAATACAAATATTTATATAAACTACTAGAATATATAAAACTACTATAGATTTCTGCTATAAAATCGTGTTGGTTTTAAAAACATACTAAACAAATAGTTTCAGTTCGTAAGTGTGTAAAGTATATACATTCAAAAATATAAAAAAAAAGTTCAAAAATATGAAAACGAAAGAAAATATCTGCGCGGACGCGCGGGTTATAATCTAGTTAAGTATTAAATACAAAACAATAATGGTGACCAAACAATAACATACAACAGAACAATTTCTATATATTATCAAAGTATTATAACATCAGTACTATAAACGAAAACAGTACAATGAAAATAAAAGTAAACTAGCAACTAAAGGGTATAATACTATAATGTTATACCTCTGAGAACCAAGTCTGCTTTTATGGACTTGGTACCTTAAAACATGAACACATTTTCTTTTTTCGTAAATCTCTATATTACTTTGGGTGTCTACAACTTTAACCCAAAAAGAGCTCTGACTCTGAAACATAAAGATTAGGGCATGCTGCTATGTTCCAAAGTATGTCAATTGCAGTAAGCTTATGTAAGCATGATCAATCGTTTCTCGCTTGGCAACAAATTTTAATGAACACAAGTTATATAATTTGAATTTTTTATGTCATCATATCATTTGAATATTTAAGAGAGAGAAATCCACAGTTTTCTTAAAACATTAGCATTGAATAGTGTTTTACAAAACTATTTCGACGTATCATCTTAATATAATTAGGTATTTTATCCGCGCTTACGGACATAAACATATTATAATTACTTATTAATACAGTCATTATTAATTTAAAACTATAATGATAAATTATTATTTATTATTTTTTAACCAATTATTATTAAAAACTATAATGATAAAAAATATAATGATAAAATATATTTTAATTAATTTATATATTTTATTTATTAATGGTATAATCGATATTGAGAGTTTCTCAAACTTTGTTTAAAGTTTTTCAAACGAAAAATTTCTATTATCCTCCTCTTTATTAATTTTCATTTTAATTCATTATTTTATTGTTGAGACGTGAGATAGTCTTCAATATTCCACCGATTAGCATGCTTTTACTTTCTCGATATCCAGTGCCACTGCCAAGTGTTCTTTCACTCTCACGCTATATAAATGGGCCTTACCGGTTCTAATTTGGCTTAAGATGGGCCAAGCAGCTCTTAAGTCAACGCTAAGTCAATAGCCCAGAAAAAAAATGACTCTCATATATAAACATAACTGTATAAACAAACACGTGGCTATTCTTAGTGCGCATTTTAGGTGTTTATTATAGCGCTTATCTTAGCAACGAGCGTAGAACGATAAGACGATTAGCCAGCGAGAAGGGCACAACCGCAATCGGAGATCGGAGACTAGCCGTTGAGAATGGCCGGAAGAGACCGTTATCTCCCGTCCTCCTCCTCCTTGAGAGTATCGGAATCTCAGCTCACCGAATCCGATATGAACCGCACTCGATCCGCCCTCCTCGAGGAGAAAATCGCAGCTCAGCACCGCGAGATCCAATCCATCCTGACGGACAACCAGAAGCTCGCATTAGCGCACCTCGGAGTCAAGGATCAGCTCAATTTAGCCAAGCGTGAGCTCGCTCGGCTGCTCGAAGCCGCCGCGGCCGTCAAGTCCGATACCGAAGCGAAGGTTCGCGAGGTTTACCAGAACTCGCTGAGGATGGAGGCGGAGGCTCGTGTGGTTAACGGAATCGGAGCTGAGCTTGATCAGGTTAGGTCGGACGTGCAGAGGCTAGCTGAAGATAGGCAGAAGCTAACGGCGGAGCTGGCGATGCTTAACGGGGAGATCGCTAAGGCTAAACCTAATTCGGATCGAGCCGTGGAGGTTAAGGCGGAGATTGAGAGTCTTAGAGAGGAAGTTAGTAAAGGAAGGTGAATACTTTAATTGAATTGAATTGAATCGCGTCTTGTTGTTTTTGGACTTAGTGATGAGTTTGGGGGTTGATGCAGAGCTGCTCTTGATCTGGAGAAGAAGACGCGAGCGGGTAATCTTCACCATGAGCGTGGTATGGAGAAGACTATTGATCACTTGAACCGTGAAATTGTGAAACTTGAGGAAGAGTTGGCTGACTTGGAGACCAAAGCTAAAGCAGCTGCTGAAGCTGCTCAAACCCCAAGTAATCTTTGTGTTTGAACCTTTAGATTGAAACCTTTACCTGCAGAGCTAGCTTCTAACTTTGTGGAATTTGTTGTTGTAAGGCCCTGGATTGGTGGCAAGTTATGGAAACTCAGATGATATTTATGGAAGCCAAGGTCACCAGTACCCTGAGGCGAATGGTTCTCACCAGGTACACTTATAAGATCTTTCTTGTTAAATATTAGCTTTACATAATCATCTGATAAGAATTCTTAGAGTTAATGGAAAACAAAGAGATTGGTCTAATCGTCTGTAATGATTGACGTTACCAAAGCCCTGATTGTCCTAGAGATGTGTCACTACCAACAAGCTAGTTCTTAGGAAGAGTTGGAATAATTATATACATAGGTTCGTGAGAGTTGTTGCAAATTCATAATGGACTAAATACAATGCCTTTTTAAAAATCTTTTCTGCAACACTTCTCTGTTCTGCTAGCGGGTTAACATCGCTCAAAACACACTATTCAGGTACATGGATCCCTGGACTGTCTTCCTCAACAACCGGCTAACAATACACAACACTCTAGTGTACCGTGATAGAGCTAGCTGGCGGATTTGTGTTGTACAATAATTAAGCAGGTCTTAGGTTGTTCTTTCAATAGCATGTGATCTTTTTTTCAAAGTTCTGTAGGATCAGTATTAAAACATTCTTTTTCAAAAAGTATAATATAGAATTCATGAGACTCCATCTACAGACCAATTGTTAAACCAAAATGTATCAACATTGTTCAGAGGAAAAGTGATTTAAACTGTGGCCATATGATAATCTCAACAAGTATTGGGAAAATTTGCCCTTTTGAATGTGAAGGACGGGTGATATAAGATGGAGTCTCGTCTCTCTTTCCTCATAGCAAGACGATTTCTATGGCTGAGAGTGAGCAAAAGGGGAACAAGTCAGGTCTATCACTTTTTTGGGGGCTAGAAGGTTAGTCAGTAAAGCTTTTTGTATCTTCTAATTTTCTTGAATACCATCTCAGTTGAGCTTCGGTTACATACTTAATTTCTACTATGTTAATACGGGTCTTTGCCTTTTCCATTGATCTGGCTAGCTAGGTTTTGTCAGTTTTTATTTCTTCTAATTCTTTGATGAGTTTCATTAGTTTTCTGTATTAAAAAACCTGTTTCATTTTTGGTAAAACTTACGGGCGTTGACTCTATAGGCTTGTTCCCCTTTTGGTGTCTTAGTTAATGTTAAAGCTTAATGATACAAAGTAGTGTGTGGTAATGTTTATCCTTGACGGATCCAAATATGTTTTTGCAGGGAAATCAGGTAAGATTGTTAGTTTGTATCCGACCAGATATAAAGTGTGTGCTCATCAACACACCTAAGATCTTCTAGGACATTCATGTTAAAAAATACTCTTTCGTTAACCATTGAGAATTAGGTTTGTATTGAAGGCAGTCTTTTTTTTGTCTGCAAGCACAAGCACATGCACTGTCATTGTTAAGTTATACTTGCACGTTTATCCTCGAACTCGCATGCATTGTTACTGTCGATTAATCTATTGTTTGTTCTGATCATAGCCAAGTGAAATATTGGCCTATAGGCTATATCTCCCACAATTAAAAGAAAACAATTAACACAGAAATAAGCTTCTAAATTTGTAAAAAAAAGGGTTGTAGAACTTAATAAATTGTTTATAGCTCCAAAATCTCAAGACAACCTCTGCTTTTAGAGTTGTGCATAAGTAAGAAAAAGATCTTGAATATGCTAAGTATAGCTCGTTATTGATGTTAGTCTTCCAAATCCATGGATGAATTGTCTCCATGACATTCACGAATATATTAGTTTATCCCTTTAAGCTAACCAGTTACATAGATTACTCAAGAAATAGGCTTTTCTGCTAGGCCGAGTTATTCGAAGACACTGTTACTTTCTGGTCCTCCAAATGATCAAGACATTGTTAAACTCGACCATTAGTTTAGAAAGCAAGGTATGAAAGTCTCTTTCAGTGTATAAATTGATCACCAATGGACATCTTGAAACATGTTTTGGTGGAGTGCTACTGGTACAAGGCGTGATACAATGCGAGAAAGCACACTATCAGTTCTCCGTCGACATGTTCCTCCACGTCCAACCAATATTTGTCTTATCGATAACTCTTCCAAGATGAGAGACACAAGCAGCGGTCTATGTTGGATATGGCTGGACGCGATGGGCGTGTACACCTGATGGCACTTAGAAACCACCATCCGAGACTCGGAGTGTATTACAACCATTTGCGGCTCGGAATCTAGTTCACATTATTGTCAAATGCCATATATATGACCATGTAGAGCAGTTGGATAACTCAGCATTCACTACATTTAAAATATAGGCAATGCATAGAAGCCTATATATTAACAAAATTAGAAAG
Source organism: Brassica rapa (assembly GCF_000309985.2). NCBI lineage: Eukaryota > Viridiplantae > Streptophyta > Magnoliopsida > Brassicales > Brassicaceae > Brassica > Brassica rapa. The sequence continues at coordinate 7,984,984 of NC_024799.2, forward strand.
GGATCGATGAAGATGAGAATATGTATCTGAATAAAATCTCACTAGATCATATCAAATGCTACCATTTCAAAGCATTTGATATATTCATTCTGAAAGCACTTGGAAATGCATTTTGATATATCCCAAAGCACCTCGAGCTAAGTTATAATGGTGGTCATAACTTTGACCAATTCACTCGAAAATTACTTACAAAAAGACATATAAAAAGTACACGAAAATGTTGCTAAGAAAAGTAAATGAAAATAGGGAAAATTGTTTTTTAGAGCAAAAAAAATGATAATTATGTCTTTTTAGACTAATCTCATATACTTTATATTCTATTAGGTTAATTATTTTTAAAATGACAATAATGCCCTTAAAATTATAATTTTTAGATCAAGCGGAATCGATTGATCCAAAATTACAAGGTCGAACGGATCGATCGATCATGATCATTATGCAGAAAAAAAAAACGCGGAGCATATATTGATCGGCCTGGTCTACTTCACTTGATCGACAAAAGTCGATTTCATACAGATCGACCAATCTCAAATTATAGACCGATCGATCCCGTGCCCAGGTAAGTATTCCAAATTGATTTTCTGGTTTTCTTCGGTTATATCTGGTTTGATTCTCACTTGATTTGAACCGACCACACACGATTTCAACTCTTTAAACTTGATTTCTTTGGGATGAAACCCATAATTTATCATCTCTTTCACGAACAAAGGGGGAAGAAATCAAAGTCTCAAGTTCATAAACCCTAACTCACTCAATTTCACACTGATTTGGTAGAAATAATGTGAAAATTTTGTGAAAATTTTGTGAACAATCAATCAAATATAGAAGACGGCGTGAGAAGAAGGTTACCACGTTTTTTTTTTGTTTTTTTAATCGATTTTTTTTTTAAATATGAAAGTGAATATTCCCAAATATTTTGTTTCTACATTTTAGAAACTGGTTTCTTATCCGTAGAATACATCTAATTTGTAGAAATCAGTTTCTACATGTTTTTAGAATTATAGTAATATGTAGATTTTGATTTCTACATGTTTTAGATTTACAGTAAATTTGTAGAAGTCGGTTTCTACTTGTTTTAGATTTATATTAATGTATAGATTTTAATATCTAAAGATTTTTGATCGGTAGGTTAAGCGCATAATGTGTATTCTTAATATTTTTAGAATACTCTTATTTACGTAGATCACGTATTTCAAACATTGTAGATTCAATGAAAAAGTGAATTTTGTTTTCTATTTCGTAGAATGTCATTTCTCTTTTATTTAGAATTGAATCTGAAAATTATGATTTAAACATTTTTAGAACTGAAAAAATACCACTAAGTTCATATATGTATTTTATCAATAGTTACTATTTTTTCAATTTTTTTTTTGTTTGTAAAACTATTTATTAAATTTATTTTCAAAAATATTAAGGCTATTATAGGCAAAAATGACACAAAATAAATATTTGTCTAAAAAGATCTAGTTATCATCTTTTTGCTCTAAAAAACCAATTTTCCCAAAATATAATGATGACATATTAACATCGTCCATATCATAATTAATTACTTTGTATAGTAGGATATGTAGTTTATCACGAAATTAATTTAAGAATTTATGATGGGACCTAATTTGGGGATAGAGACAAAATATGTTAGATGAAAATCAAAATGTTATGTGATCAATGAAAGCTGCTCTTCAACCAAATAACAATCAAATAAATCCAAAATAGACATCAACTTTTGTACATATACTGATATATCTCCTTCATTCATCTTCGGTAATCCATCAACAGTTTGAATAGACGTAAGTAATTTTTCATATAACAAAATTGACCCATATAAATTAGGAACAAACTTCAAAATACTAGAATGAGGCAACTGAATAATTTCCGTACAATTGTCTTTTCACGATCAACTAAGAGCATGGCCATTAGAGATCTTTCACATAGTTTCTCACAATTAAAATAAATAAAATAGTGAAAAATAAGAAAAAAATGGTAGAGTGGTTCACATTTGAGAGATTCCCATATATATATATGAGAAATTCATCTTTTAGATGTCACTTATGCAGTGATTCATTTATTTTTAAGATAAATAAAACAATTATAGAAAAGTATTAGTTAGTTAGCAAAAATAGATAGGTTTTTCAATTTTTGAGAGACTCATAAATACACTAAAAAAAAAGAAAAACTCTTGCTAATACAGTGAAAATAGTATAGGTTTCCTTAATAAAGAGAGATGATTTTATACAACATATGTATATGGGGAAAAATAAGCAAAATATGTATGATTATTATATAAACCTATGGAAGTAAGGCTCCGGAGGCAGCCGGAGAATCACCATTACTCCCGTCTTCGAAGACGATTCCACTCGTTTAAACCACATCCAGTCTGACAGTGGTAACGGTAGGTTGCCGTCTCTTTTTCTGATAAGTAATTCCACGAGCCTTAGCTTGACTCCCTTTGACTTCCCTAAGGTAAATCCTAACAGCGCGTGCAGCAAACGGGTTCGTTTCCGGCCGTCCACCGTTTTCCTCGTAAGCGGCTCTAAGTCGTCCGATCAAAGAGTCGAGAGATCCCCAAGCTTGTTTGTGCGGACAAGCGCAAGGAGATGTTGGGTCCGAGTGGCCAAAGAAAAAACATGTTGTCACGTGGACTTTGGTTTTTCCGAATTGGTCTAGGTACTTGAGGAACTCGAGCACGTGAGCCCCGCTGCACAGCGTTAGCGTTAGAGGGGGTTTGTGGTTTCTAAGGTATTGTAGAAACGTGTTCCAGTCGCGGCGTTTCTGTGACTCGTAACGGCTTAGTGGTGGTGCTGACGCGGTTGAGGGTTTTGGGTCGGGTCTGCATGACCCATAAGTGACTGGTTCCATGGAGTTTTACCACTTATTTAGTACGTTCCTGTGAGTGTTTTTATTTAGAGATGTTTTTTAAAAGAAAGAGAGAAAGAGTGTGGAGGTTTTTTTTTGTTTAGAATCTGGATGGTGGGAAAAGGAGAGTTTATGTAAGAGAAGAGACAGAAGAGTAGAAATTTAGGAACGTTGAATTCACGTGGCTAATGTCCCTACCTAAAGTTCACCTGACTAGTTTTGTTGAACCGTAGATTTCTTTTTAATAATTAGTTTACATCTGAAATGGAATCCAACTTGTCTTATCATTACGAACTGATTAGACTCCACCACCCTTATATGGGAAATGAAAGAAACAACTGAACGTCTCAACTAATCCATATATACATCAAGCACACAATTTGGTCATTTATTCTCCAAAAGTAGTAAACTGTTCTAAGAAACTTAACTATGTAAATAACTAAATACTCCTTCCGTTTCGAAAATAAAGCTGTTTTAGAAAATAATTTTGTTCAACAAAGATATATATTTTGTGTTTTCTATGAAAAAATTATAAACTTTAAAAAAATTAATTGATTTTATTAAATTACTATTGGTTAGAAGATATTGAAAATTGAAAATTACAGAAAACGATACATTTATTATATTGATGCAATGTGTTTTCTTAATATGTATGAAAACGCTAAAAAGTCTATCTTTGTGAAACAGAAAGATATAAAGTTAAACGGAAAGAGTATAAAATTAGAGAAATATTTATGCTTATCATGGTACGGTACATAAATGATATATTGGTTTCGTAATGAAAAGTATCACAAATGCCAGCAGATACATTTTGACCGGAAGTAGTGTTTGTGACCCATTATTTTTACAAAATAACAACTGAATTCACAATATCATTATATATAATTTAAAGTAGAGCATATGATATTTTTCTTAGCCTAGACATGCACGTTACTGTTTCTGTACCTTGATAACATTTGTCACAATAATAACACTAACCTATATTAACTAAGTTACAAATATCGGTTTTAATATTGGCTTTACACCCGTAAGAAAATCCGGTAATTGAGCTAGTCAGCGGTTACATTCACAATGTTATTGGTGCCAATAATACATGAAAAGAAAAATTGATGAGCAATTCTTTCAAATAGCATTTTTTAAGTTTTTGTTACAAAATATCTCTAAAAAATATCAAAATAGCTTTTTTTTTTATTTTGAAAAATTCAATATTTATTTTTTATTTTTAAAATTTTGAAACCCTATCTCTAAAAACTCATCCCTTGACTATAAACTTTATCATTAAAAAAAACTATAAACTCTAAATCTAGATTAGTTAAATCTATGATTAAAAATCTATTTTTACTTTTTAATAAAATTTAATTTGATTATTTTTTTTTATTGAGGGTTATTTTTGGGACAAGATTATTCTAGGGAATTTCTATTATAACTTTTTTAATATTTCCACGTCTCGGGTTCGTGTGCGGGTGGATTCATTAGACCGGTCCAGTAGAGTTGACCAACCTGAACCGGATCGGTTATTTAAATAATGAACACCCCGCGTACCCGGTCAGAAAATTGCCGTCACAAGTACGCAGTTAAGAAGGAAAAATCAAAGGTTAGTCGTAAAACGACACCGCTTAGGCATTTCCATATTCCAAATCCAACCGAACCCCTTTTCCTTCGTCAATAAAAATAAAAAAGATCAGATCTCATCACTCTCTCTTCGATTCCAATCTTCTCTCGACTGTCTTCCTCAAAGGTACGTTTTCGAATCGCTTCTCTCCGTCTCCGAAGTATCGATTCCGAAATTAGGGTTTAGGTATTTCACTTTCCATCATCGCTTTCGCTTTCGATTTCGTTACGAATCTCTTCTTCTCTATGCTTGAACCTCCTCTCGTTTTGATCTCTATGGCGTTCTCTTACGTTTTCCTCAGGTTCCTCCACCACTTTATGCTTCAAAAGCGAGCTAGTGAAGCCTCATCTGTTGCTAGCGAGATCGCCAGTTCCGATTTAGCATCGTCCTCTTCGCCGATTAAGAGACGCCGCGTCGAGATCACTGATTCCGCGTCTGAGAACTCCTCGATCGTAGCAGCTTCTGGTAGCAGTAGCGTCGTACAGCAGCAGCGCGACATGGCTTTTGGTAATTCGAACCGTCAGGAGATTGATGAAGATCTGCACAGCAGGCAGCTCGCTGTGTACGGGCGTGAGACGATGAGGCGTCTCTTTGCTTCAAACGTTCTCATCTCGGGGATGCACGGCCTTGGTGCTGAGATTGGTATGCTTTTCTTTTTATTGTATCATTGAGATGGTGGTCTTGGAACTCGTATAGTTATATTATTATTTGGGTTGTTTCAGCCAAGAATCTAATTCTTGCTGGTGTGAAGTCTGTGACACTGCATGATGAAAGAGTGGTAGAGCTATGGGACTTATCTAGCAACTTTGTTTTCTCTGAGGATGATGTTGGCAAGAATAGGGCGGATGCTTCTGTTCACAAGTTGCAGGATCTTAACAATGCTGTGGTCGTCTCTAGCTTGACCACAAGCTTAACCAAAGAGCATCTTTCTGGTTTCCAGGTATGTAGACTTGCTTTCTATTGGTTCTATTTGGTCTGAATCGTTTTGTGTACTGGATTGTTGCTAGATAGATATATTTTGAGTAATGATAATTTTGGAATTGTATTGATAAGACATAAAGAAATGGTTACTGTCTTCTTAGACTTTTTCTGGTTCTATTGTTTATGCTTATAGGTGTGTACCTTTGTGTGGGTGGTTCTTGTTGGTTGGTTGGTTTACGCTGATTTATCTACTTTCCTGTGAAACAGGTTGTTGTTTTCTCTGACATAAGCTTGGAAAAAGCAATTGAGTTTAATGACTATTGCCACAGCCATCAGCCTCCCATCGCCTTTGTCAAGGCTGATGTCAGGGGTCTTTTTGGCTCCGTCTTTTGTGATTTTGGGCCTGAATTTGCAGTTCTCGATGTTGATGGAGAGGAACCACACACAGGCATCATTGCCTCCATCTCTAATGAAAACCAGGCATTTATCTCTTGTGTTGACGATGAGAGACTTGAATTTCAAGATGGTGACCTTGTCGTTTTCTCTGAAGTTGAGGGTATGACCGAACTGAACGATGGGAAACCAAGGAAGATAAAAAGTGCACGGCCATATTCATTCACCCTTGAAGAGGACACTACAGGCTATGGAACATATGTGAAGGGTGGTATTGTCACTCAGGTGAAACAGCCAAAGTTGCTGAATTTCAAGCCGTTGAGGGAAGCTCTTAGTGATCCAGGGGATTTTCTGTTTAGTGATTTCTCTAAGTTTGATCGGCCTCCACTCCTTCACTTAGCATTCCAGGCGCTTGATCGGTTTACATCTGAAGCTGGTAGATTTCCTGTTGCTGGCTCGGAAGAGGACGCTCAGCAGCTTATATCTATTGCCACATCCATCAATACGGGGCAGGGTGATTTGAAGGTGGATAATGTCGACCATAAGCTTCTAAGACACTTTGCCTTTGGAGCCAAGGCTGTCCTGAATCCGATGGCTGCAATGTTTGGCGGTATTGTTGGACAGGAGGTTGTCAAAGCTTGCTCTGGAAAATTCCATCCCCTCTTTCAGGTGATATTTCTTTTTTCATGTACTTGGGTTAGAAACTGTGGATACGACAAATAAAACTCAAAGCTCTTTTATTAAAACCTTATCAAGAACAGAAATTAAACAAATCTCAAGAGAGCTATGTTCCTCTCCTTGCCTAACCCGAAAAAGCATCAAAGCACTCTCTTGCTTGGAGGAGTTTTACATCCAAGCGTTCATCCATATATAATATGTTAAAACGTTAAAAGTAGTTTAAAGTATATAAAAATAATTAGGAATCTTGTAGTTTCTTAAAGTTAGAGATAGAAATCCAATGATAAAGGAACATTAACTGATACGCATCATCGCTCTTTTTTTGACACATATTGTTTCTAGTTTCCTAATGGCACCTGATGTTGAACTTCTTATTTTCTTTATCAGTTTTTCTACTTCGATTCAGTGGAGTCACTCCCCTCTGAACCTCTGGATTCTAGTGACGTTGCACCAAGGAATAGCCGGTACGATGCCCAAATATCTGTATTTGGGGCCAAGTTCCAGCAGAAACTCGAAGATGCTAAAGTTTTCACAGTAGGGTCCGGTGCTCTTGGCTGCGAGTTCTTGAAAAATATGGCTCTGATGGGAGTTTCATGTGGAGACCAAGGGAAGCTGACAGTGACTGATGATGATATAATCGAGAAGAGTAACCTCAGCCGTCAATTTCTGTTCCGTGACTGGAACATTGGACAGGCTAAATCAACGGTTGCTGCTTCCGCTGCTGCAGCTATAAACCCCAAGTTCAACATTGAGGCGCTACAAAACCGTGTTGGCGCTGAGACAGAGAATGTATTTGACGATGCCTTCTGGGAGAACTTAACTGTTGTCGTCAATGCACTGGATAATGTCAATGCGAGGCTCTATGTTGATTCTAGGTGCTTGTATTTCCAGAAGCCGCTCCTTGAGTCTGGGACTCTTGGTGCAAAGTGTAACACGCAGATGGTTATTCCACATCTAACTGAAAATTACGGGGCGTCAAGGGATCCACCAGAGAAACAGGCCCCCATGTGTACAGTGCACTCGTTTCCACATAACATTGATCACTGTTTAACTTGGGCTCGCTCTGAGTTTGAAGGTCTGCTTGAGAAGACTCCCGCTGAAGTGAATGCATATCTTTCCAGCCCTGTTGAGTACACTAACTCAATGATGAGTGCTGGCGATGCTCAGGCAAGGGACACATTGGAGAGGATTGTTGAGTGCCTTGACAAGGAGAAGTGTGAGAACTTCCAAGACTGTTTAACCTGGGCTCGACTCAGGTACTGACACACTCTTAATTAGTACAAGTCGTACGTAGGTTCAGAATAGCAGTGGTAATGATAGAATGAAAGATTTTAACCTGTGCTTCTATGGTTATTTAGTTCTTTTACGTGCAGCATTTCAGGATTCAGAATTGTTTAATCGGAAAATAAGTAGGAAACCATTAAAAAGTTTAAAAAACGTTGTCAGGAGGTAAGAAGTCCTTTGTGGAGTCTCATTAATGTGTTTCTATTTCACGTGACCAGGTTTGAGGATTACTTTGTTAACCGCGTAAAGCAATTGATATACACATTTCCTGAAGATGCTGCGACAAGCACTGGAGCTCCATTCTGGTCTGCTCCTAAAAGATTCCCACGTCCGCTCCAGTACTCCTCTTCTGATCCAAGTCTCCTCAATTTCATCACGGCCACTGCTATTTTAAGAGCAGAGACATTTGGGATCCCTGTGCCTGAGTGGACTAAAGACCCAAAGGCAGCAGCTGAAGCTATTGACAATGTGATAGTCCCAGACTTTGAGCCAAGAAAAGATGCAAAGATTGTGACAGATGAGAAAGCCACCACTTTAACCACTGCTTCGGTGGACGACGCTGCAGTCATCAACGACCTCATTGCTAAGCTCGAGAAGTGTAGGCATAACTTGTCTCCAGATTTCAGGATGAAACCAATTCAATTCGAAAAGGTAAATATTCTCTGATGCTATTCTCACTGAATGAAATCTAATTGATAACAAAGGTTGAATCTTAACCAAGGAGTGTTGTTATTTTGAATCATATTGTGTGTTTGTAGGATGATGATACAAACTATCACATGGATGTGATAGCGGGTCTAGCCAACATGAGGGCGAGGAACTACAGCATACCTGAAGTCGACAAGCTGAAAGCAAAGTTCATTGCAGGGAGAATCATCCCAGCCATTGCGACCTCAACAGCCATGGCCACTGGTCTGGTCTGCCTCGAGCTCTACAAGGTCCTCGATGGAGGACACAAAGTGGAAGCCTACAGGAACACATTTGCCAACCTGGCGCTTCCCCTCTTCTCCATGGCTGAACCGGTTCCGCCAAAGGTGGTGAAGCACCGCGACATGGCTTGGACCGTTTGGGACAGATGGGTTCTAAAAGGAAACCCGACACTGCGTGAGGTGTTACAGTGGCTGGAGGACAAAGGTCTTAACGCGTACAGCATCTCTTGTGGAAGCTGCCTCCTGTTCAACAGTATGTTCCCGAGGCACAAGGAGAGGATGGACAAGAAAGTAGTGGATCTAGCTCGGGATATCGCTAAAGTGGAGCTGCCGCCTTACCGTCGCCATCTTGATGTAGTTGTGGCTTGCGAGGATGAAGATGACAATGATGTCGATATTCCTCTCGTCTCCATCTATTTCAGGTGAGTATTTATCAAATAAACCAAAAACAGAGGAGGAGAAGATGATGAAACTCTTTTGAAAGAGACAAATGTGTGCGGTTCTGTTTCTTTAAAATGTTTTTCTTTGTTTTTCATGTACTATTGCTGGTGTGGGTAAAATCCACACGTCACCCACCATCTGAACATGTGTCTTGTCAAAACCTGAGTTTTCGTTTATCGCTGAACGCATTCAGCTTCATGGGGGGTATTAATATTTTGTACTTGAGATACCTAATTTGAGTTTCTTCAGGATGCTCTAAACATCATGGCAAAGATATAAGTTTTCTTAAATATATTTTTCCTGAATAGCAATGAAAGAAAATTTCAGATACCATAAAGGAAGAACAAGAAACGACTTGGTTAATGGAAAGTAAACTCATGGAGACATTTGGCGCCAAGCTGAAAACATATGAAAAAACAAAAAGAAAAACAAAACACAAGTTGAAGCCTGAAGGAGAGAGTTCATGCATTAAACCATAACACACATAGATTTCACAGAGGAAACCTGCCCAACAGTCAAAACATGATTGCACCACTCAACTTTACCCCAAATGTCACCTCCTTGACGTCTTCCAAGCGAAATCTCCGCACACCAAATCTACTGTGTTTTTTCACTACTCGGTTCTTCTTCTCTTTTAGAAAAATACAAAGCCAGATTCTGACCGAACCGCACAATATCTGTCCAAAATCGGAGTCTTATCTCAGCCAACAACTCATCCAAACCTTTAACCACTCCCCAGCGCCACTCCACAATAATTCCTTTTTCTTTCAAGTCAAGATTATAAAACAACGAGATATGATCCCATTGCTACGGGTTCTATTTGATGTTTTAATTTAATAAAAGTCATAAAATAATAAATTATTTTATTATATTTTTATTATTGTTTTTTGCATATGTTGTTTGAGATTTGTTTTATAATTAAAACCTGTTTTCACATATAAATTTAATTTAATATTTTTATTTTATAATCATGGTGCATAGATGAATTCTTATAAACTTTGTACATCGGATTAGAGAAAATACTATACCTAAAAGTTTAAACTGAACACAACCTGCATCTTTTTAATATTAATCTTTTTAATATTAATCTTCTTAATATTAATCTTTTTAATATTAATCTTTTTTAAAAGTTGCCATTTTCAATATTCATTTTTTCAATATCATTAATATTTTTATAATTTTTCTTGTGAATTAAATAATTGTTACTATCATGTTTATCGTTAATTTTTAAGTAAAATTACTATTAAATAAAATTTTACAATGCTCTCTTGCCAGGATGTAAGAAAAAACAAATCTTAATTGGTTAAGATTAGAAAATAATTATTTTTAGAAATCTCTTTTATTTAGGATTTTAAGAAAAGAAGAAGTTATTTTCATATAATGACAGTTTTTATTGATACATTCACAATCTAGTTTTTTAGTTGACACATGTCACAATGATATCAGGTGAAATATTTGAAGTCCATTATGGTTTATATTTTTTTTAACACAAAATTATTAAAAAGTAAAGTTAGTTAATTATAAGAAAAATACGATTATGTTACATTTTTATTTTATTTAGACTTTTAAAAGGGAAACTAATTATTTGATAATTAGTTTTTCTTTTATATTTTTATACAGCTATTTTATTTTTAATAGAAACAATTCTGTTAAATTATTTGTATATTTTGTCTTATACATACAAACACATGTCACAATATCTTATTATATAAAGGAAAATTACTATTAAATAATATTTATAATAAAATTTTTAATAAAATTCATTTTTGTTAATATCTTAGTATATATATTTTTATTTATAAGATATATTAACATATGTCACAATCTTAAATATATAATTGACATGTGTCGCGATCATGTTAATTAGCAACGTTGAAAAACCAAACTTTATATAATAAGATTACAGAGAATTAGTCACCTATAATACATTTAAACACTTGTCAATCAACATATTAATCTAAAAATATCTACATACACATACAATAAAACTAAACTATGTTCAGATATTATAAATTTTTGGACAGAGTTCAAATTGGATTCTTCTGAGTCTGGGTAAATTTTTAGGAACGTAAAAATATCTAAATAACTTATATGTTTAAAAATGACACTAAACAATTTATTAAAAGGTAAAAATCAACATCCGTACAGGCGTGCATAGCTCTAGTAGACATTATTTCAGAAGTTATTGCTTAGTTTTCTTCACCACATGTCATTCTAACAAAGAAATGATGATATCTATATTATTAAAACTGAAGTACCTTTTGGTACTGTTTGGAAATTTAGATAGTAGATTAAATGAAAGTTGTTTGGAAACAATGATAGCAGATTAATTTTTTTTTATTTACATAATTAGACACTGTATTTCTTTCTTATTTACAGATTCTGTCGTTTGGAAACTTGGATAGCAAATTAAATAAGAATTGTTTGGAAACACAGATAGCAGATTCAATATTTCTTTTTATTCATACATTTAGCCATTGCATTTCTTTCTTATTTACAAATCTGCCACTTCACTTAAAATCAAAAAAATTAATTAATTAATTACAATGAATTGTTATTTCTTTTTGTTGAAATAAAAACACAAACTATAATATATAGTATATATTAATCTGCTACAATACAATTTTCAAGAAAACCAAATATCATAAAATTAATAATAATTCATAAAAACCTACTGTAAAAATTAAATCATTTTTAAATAAATAAACAAAAAAATCAATAGGTTAATATATGAATATTATAATTACATCAAATTGCATCAAGTTATAAAATTATAAATATAATATTACGTACAGATACAAAACATAAAAATATAAATTGACATTTTATAAAATCAATGGTTTATAAATTTACATTGAACGCAAATTAAATCTAACATCCGCGCGGGGGCGCGGGTCAAGATCTAGTGTTCTTTTAAAAATGATGACATGGATCATATATAATTATGACATTGCTTAACACAATTATGACATAAAATTTGATTATATAAATTCAAACTAAAACAATACATATATGGTAATTTATCATAAACTTACACAGTAAAAAAACTAATAAAAAAAATATTCATTTATGTTATTAGTATTTAATATATTTTTAATGTTTCTAATGACAAACATCTATATATTGTAAAATTGCAGTAAGATATTGTATCAATACCACATTTTTATATATAATACTAGGACCGGCCCGCCCTACGGGGGGAGGGGGGGAAGTTATAATAAAAATAATTTTATAATAATTTATTAAGTAATTTAAAATTATGATAGATTAAAAAATATTATAAATGAAAAAATAATGAAAGAATTATGAAATCATTATAATTATTTTTTTGTTTGAATTATAATGACAGTAAATTTCACTATTCTCTGATAAATAACATTATATTTTTAATATTTATTTTAATTCAAATGTTTTGTTTTATAATATTCATAATTAAACTAACTTATTTAAGGGTTTTTTTTTGCAAATATGACTCAAAATTTAAAGTCATTCCTAAAGTAATTCATGCTTCTTTTTTGTGATGTAATTGTATATTCCCTTTGTATGTATATTTTGTAAAATATTGTTAAGAAAAGTATATAATAATGTTTATGGGTTTTGAGAATTTTAGGGTGTCCAAGGATTATTTATGTTAAGATTAGTTATATTTGAGTTAAAATGTTTAATGAGGGGGTTCATTGAATGATTTAATGTGATAGTCAATGAGGATGCATGAATCCAACCGACTTCCATAACGGTTCCAAAATTCAACTAAGGGTAGAAGAAGTGGAATCGAAAAGCCAAATACGACGCCTTCCAACTGATCTTGATCGGAATTCAGCGTGGCCGGTGCAGCAAATCTTCATTGGCCGTAGGTTTGAACCGGAGTTGTTAAAACACAGATGATATGTCTCTCGTTCGTCGACATTATTTTTGGAGAAGAAGCCGTTTCATGTAGGACCCCCTCATGTGTTACCCTACAGCCCAGAAACCCAATTATGTTAAGCCCAAAACACTGATCTGAAATATTTATTAACAAAAAGAGAAGAGCTCATTAATAATTGTGATTAAGTGAAACACTGAGTATCATCTAAACTGGACACGTGTCGGCCTGTCAGGAACCGACTTTATGACGTGGCAAAGCAGGAGTGAAGCGAATATATATATATATATATATACTAGGGTCTGCCCACCCTACGGGCGGGACATACTTTACTTGTGATCTATATTAGTATTTTTTGTATGATTTTTTTGGTTTGTGTTTCAGGTTTGCATTTGCAGTAGATGCGTATGATAATGCTTTTTGTCATTTAGAAAGTTTTAATTGAAGAGGGATTATATGTGATAAGATATAGTTTGCGTATTTACAATAGTTATTTCTATATTTAAGAGTTGTGGCATTGATATGTTGTGAGTGAGGGCTTCGAATGGTCTTCATGTTTTTTCCTTTACAAAAATTTGATCTCGTATTCGGTGCATTATTTGTGGTTTGTAATATTTTGGGTTTGGAAGACTTCAGTTGGGGGTAATATTTTGTGTATCTTATAAGAGTAAGTTGAAACCATATTCTTTTTGCATGTTATTGGAGTGGAAGTGGTGATTATTGAAGTTGCATTTCTTATTAAATGTAAAATGTTATATTTAATGCAATAAGGTAATGTGAAGAAGGTAAAGCAAAGTTAATCAAAATAACAAAACATTGAAATTGAACAATGTGAAAACTGAGTAGTGGTCGATGAGTGTAGACATTTGTTACTCATCGTAAAATCAACTCAAGAACTTCTCCATTTGTTTATAGTAATAACAATCAACACATCGATTTTTCATATTATTGAGATGGTGTTTTCTTGGTGGCATTATAAAGATTATATTTGTTCCATAACACTTCTTTTTTAATATATAGATGTTGCATAAGGAACGTTTGATCTATCTCCAGCATTTGTCAGCTCCATAAATGTCGGTTTGCCGTTCATAACAATCCATATATTTCATGCATTTCTCATGTCACTTTGCGATTTTTTTTTAATTCTGTTTAATATTTGTTATTATTTTGAAATGGTGGAATCATTCATCAGCTTTACCCTTTTTATTTGCATTTGATAAAATGTGTAAATATAATATCATAAAAAGTTTCATTTTTATTCTTATATTTTTTTGAAGTTTATGTATTTTAGATAATATTATATATTGTGTGCTAAAATAGTTTTAGATTGATGTAAATCTTTTGCTAGACTGTAAATGAACTATTGATTAAAAAGAACTTTTTGGTTATTAAACATTTTATTACTAAATTTCGTATATAGAATAAGATGATGAGGATTATGTAGTGCTTAATACAATTTTAAAAAATTATAATGTTGAAATTTTATATGAATATAATTTTGCTCTTGTATACCGTGAAAGTACGGCCAAGACCAAGACCAGCGAGATCTTAAGAAGCTCCTTATCATTCACCACAAAAACAAATCTGCGGTTGGTTTCAGATCACAGCCTAAAGCATCTGTAATGGCCCCAAAGTTTAAAGAGATGTACATATGTAGTATATTAAAGAGATACAGCCAAAAAAAAAAGCATCTCATCACTTGTAGAAAAAAAATAATAATAAATAAAGAGATACAGCCTTTCGATTGTAGAAAAAATATTTTGATTAAGATCTATCTTAAATGTTTATGGCAACTGAAATCTCACACTGTGTGCAACTTCTTTACAGAGCTAAAACATGAGATCAGGATAAGCGGCTTAGGGTTCAGCACATTTTTCCTCTGACGAACACTATTAAGAGGGTTGAGATTCACACTAAAGGCCAAGTGAGATTCACACTATTGTGGGATGTCGTTTCACCAAGAACCGTTATCGAGGCATTCTTAGCCATCTCATGTAGCATGGATGTTTCATCATCAACATAGCTAGCAGTGATGAGATGCTTCTTCAGCTGAGTGAATCACAAAGTGGAAGCAGAGGTACTTAGAATCAGAAAACTGCAGAAAGAATGTGTTATGAAAATGGAATCAAAGTCTAGTGTTTTGAGAATAGTACCGTACCTCTCAATGCATGTCTTTGATACAGCATCAAGAAAACTTAGAGATGATAATCTTAGGACAACATCATCCTGCACACAACACTGAGAAAATAAGATTTGAGGGATGGGAATATTAAGTTTGAAGTTAGGGAGTGACATCAAAATTTGATTACTTAAGAC
This sequence comes from Brassica rapa, assembly GCF_000309985.2. Taxonomy (NCBI): domain Eukaryota; kingdom Viridiplantae; phylum Streptophyta; class Magnoliopsida; order Brassicales; family Brassicaceae; genus Brassica; species Brassica rapa. The sequence goes on from NC_024799.2 coordinate 8,000,273, forward strand.
ACTGATGCTCGAATCTTAACATCAAATTCAAACTTATGAAATATGAGTGATTCTGCTACTCTGCTCTTAAGAATGTTTTATGAGATGACTCTCGAGTCCTAAGTCTTAAGACAAAGAGATATGGATCGAGTAGTTGGTGTAGAATAAGGTTTTGACTCACCGAATGGTCCATGTACGACAGTGTGCCCACCAGGTAATTGACCTTTGGATAGAACAATACCGATCCTCAGTTTTTGTGGCAACGAAGGTGTCCATAGTAGTTCGCCCTCGTCGTACCATGTTGAACTGTTGTCATCACCTTAATGAGCACAAACCAAAATATTAAACCAAAACTATGCATAAATGATCATATTTAACATCATAATCATAGTGAAAGATTTATACTTTCATGGAAAGGAGCATTATCTCCATAGTGTAAGAGCCACCACTATCATTATCAAGCAACAGAACTTCTTTCTCTTCTTCACGAACTACCTTTCTAACTGATTCTCTTGAAGGTTTACTTTTTGATATTTCAAAATACTCTTTCCTTTGTTTATTGTTTGTAGGCTGAGTCAGTTGCTGCTTGATACTGAAAGGGAATCTCCATTAGAGCAGCAAGAGCAAATGCAGCTTCTTTGGCTGACTCTGATGAATCTCTCTTCATGATCTCTGTGAAATTCACAAACTTTGCAGAGAGCAGGTCAAGATCAAAGAAAAGGGGTTGGATACAGATGGAACTGAAAACTGGGAATGAGATGATACCTTAAAGTTGTCAAATTCACGCTTAGGGATCTTGTCGTCGAACTTCCTCATGTCTTCCCATCGCCCGTCTCCAACACCGATTAAAGCAATCGACAAAGCATATGAGCTGTAAGGTGAAATGAACTCTGGGATAATCAGCTTCTGAAAACAGAGTACAATACAACAGAGTAGAACAGAGTTGCAGAGATGAAGAAGAAGCTATTGCATGTTGTTTCACCTAGCGTTAACATAGATCTCTTGTTGACTGAGTTCTCCCTCAGCCTTATCAACACCTCTCGTTACCTTCACATTCAGAACGTAGCCTCTTGTTTGCTGTCATCTCTTCATAAGGCACATAATCTATACTCTTGGGCCAAGAGAGAAGCGTAACATATGCTTTAGGTGCTGGTATAAGGCAATGTAGCTTCTCACTCTCCCTAGGTTCCTGATTTTACAATCAGAAGAACTCGACTTCAATTGGTCTAAATAAACAAAAGAAATTCAGATCAGCTCAAAAGTACTCAGAACAGCAGATCAAGAGGACAAAGTGTGACGCTTTGGATTTCAATTAGCAATCGAGACATAAGAACAGATCGACACAAGAAAATAAGATCAGATACACACACATGCTCACTAAGAAGAAAAAGATCAATCCTTTATGACATAATTTAACAAAGGATCCGTAAAACATATGGAGACAGGAAGTAGAAGTAGATTTATGGGAATGAACAAATAAATAAGAACGTACAGAGATAAAAGGAATCTGGGAGATCCACTTCTGAATGCTAAGGGTGGTGAAGATGATTGATGATTGATGGAGATTGAATTAATAAGGCTTTAACACCACACGAAAAACACATAACTCTGACCGCTTCAGATTCAGTGATGAAGTTCAGAGGTCGCGGCCGGACAGAGAAGAGAGACGAACACTGGAACTTTGATGTTTTTGCGGCCCAAATGAATAACGATTAATGAAACGGTGAGTTCTCAATATTGGACACGTGTCGACACCAGAAGCTTTGATTTATCTAGCTGGAATTCTATGTGGAGCAAACTCTATTTTATATAAATAGATAATACTAGGTTAAGATTTGCGCCTTGCGCAGAACGAGCATCCGGTATACAAATCTTTATACGTGAACTATTATTTATTTTACATTTTACATATTATAAAATAATAAATATATATTTTATATTTGAGAAGAAAATAACTATTACATATATAGTTAATTGGCCCAAACACATAAATAAATATAATGACTCTTTTTATTTACAAATTTTTATAATAAACAAATCAAAACAATTATATTAATCTAATTTTCTATGGTATATAGTTAAATTTAAATGATAATAACATATATATATAGTACACTTTTAATATGATAATTTGTATTTTTTATAACAAACTCTTAAACTACTGGAAAAAAAATTCAATGTGGAATTTTCATAATTTTCGTAATTTAAACACGAATTAAAAAATTTAAAGAATATTTCAAAATTAAAATATTAAGTTCTTCATACTTGTTCAATGCAAATTTAAGAACTAAAATATTTATGTATTTGGTATATAATTTACTTTAAAGAATATTAAAATATATATACTTTTAATATAAATAAATTTTAAATGAGAATTTCTATTCATATTTTATCATCATTTATATCTCTTTATAACACAAATTTAAAACATTGATCACAAATTTTTAATGTGAGACTTATAAAAATATTAGTAATTTTGAATAATTTAAAATTCTAAATTTAACATATACGAAATAAATTATATTTTTATTATATGGTGAATATGATGGTGTAATTTATTTTAATAATATAATATTAAAAAATGGTGAACGATATAAAAATTGTTACCAAATCTTTATATTCAAAATTAATAATTACAATACATATTTTAAACATATTATGTGACTCTGTAATTTTTATTTAAGGAAAGAGTGAAAATATCCTTTTGTACATTAATAACTAATTTATGTTTAGCTTAATAAAAAATATATTATCTGTTTAGATAGACCAACTTAATTCTCTATTTATACTAAAAGTCATTATAGTGATGACACGTGTCATAGATAAAAGGTTGTAATGTTTCTCTTTTAATATATAAGAGATTGTTTTCAAAATTTATTACATGATATTAAGATTATTGTAATATGATCAATTTAGTATAGATATTTACATTTTGACATGATTTTTAGATATTTTAATAATATTTATATCATATCAATTATAAATATTTATACTTTTAATATATAGTTAAATAAATAAAGCTATATTTAAGTTTATTACTCAATATAAGGATAAACCTAATCAAGTTCCTATATTATGGAGAAAATTTATGTTTACCACTTTCATGTTACCACTTTTCATATTTACCACTACTAAATGAACATTTTCAAATCTTCATTATGTGGCAAAAAGACTCTTATACATTTGTTATCTATATATATAATAAATCATTATTTAAATAAGTAATAGATAAAAAATAAAAAATAATATTTTTTTTACGTTTTTGAATTATATATTTTCAAATTCGAACTTTCTTATAAAAAAAAATTTGAATTTTTTTTGAATATTTTTTTATTTTTTTTGAATATTTTTATTTTTTTTTCAAAATTTCTTTTTGAAAATCGAAAGTTATGTTTGAAACTATTTAAAAAATAAATATTTTAAGTATTTTTTATATATTTATTAGAATCCTAAATTTTTCATTACAAAAACCTTACCCCACCCCTCAACTCTAAACTCTAAAACTAGATTAATTAACCCTAGGGGTATAAGTATCTTTTATCCTTCATTAAAAATAAGGGTAAAAGTGATTAGTGTAAACATGAAATTTGGTACTATGAATGTGGTATTTGTGGCAATTTTATGTTTACCACTTTCATATTATCACTTTTCATCTTTATCACCAATAAATGAACATTTTCAAAAATATATTTTTCATTAAGTGGTAAAAGACTATTATACCTTTGTTATCTTTAAATATAATAAATCATTATTTAAATAAATAAATAAAATGATTTTTTTTATGTTTTCGAATTTACTTTTACAAATTAGCACTTTGTATAAAAAAAAACGTTTGAATTTTTTTAATTATTTTTTAATTTTACTTTCAAAATTTCTTTTTAAAACTCAAAAATTATGTTTGAAAATATTTTAATTTTTTTTAAAATATTTTTTAAGTATTCTATTTATATATTTATAATAATCTTAAATTTTACATTCCAAAAAGCCTACCCCACCCTCAACTTTAAACCTTAACTCTAGATTAGTTAACCTTAAAAGTATAAGTATCTTTTAACCTTCATTAAAAGTGAGAATAAAAGTGATTAGTGTAAACATGAAAAGTGGTACTATGAATGTGGTATTTGTTGCAATTTCTCCTAAATTATTGAAATGTATTTAAAATTTAATTGGATAAAATAATTTAGTTGAGTGATTAAAATTGGAGTCATTAGGTTTAATAATTATCTTTTATAAGTTAAATATTTTTGACTAAGACCAATAAAATAAAATAAAATATATTAGATTTTATTCTTATAAAGATATAAAATATTATAAAATTTATTATTTCATAAAATGAAAATTAGTTTACTAAATTAAACTAATTTAAATACAACTAAATTAGAAAATTAAAATATATTAAAGTTACAAATGATTACTTTATACCTAGGGTGATGATTGTTTTGCTAGTTTTTAGATTTTAGTTTTTGGTTTTTGATTTTTAGATTTTAGTTTTTAGATTTTGGTTTTTAGTTTTTGGTTTTTGTATTTGCAGTAGATTTTAGTTTTTTCAAAATCACGAATGGTGATTTTAGATTCTGGTTTTTGGGTTTTGATTTTTGAGTTTTTTTTAATTTTGAATTTTCTGTATATTTATTCCTTTTTTTAAGTTTTGATTAGTAATTTATTAATTTTAGAAGTTGTCTATTATTTTTAAAAACTTGACTTGACTTTACATAAAACTAGTTTTAATTATTACTTTTATTTTATTGACAAGTTTTTTAAAAATGTTATCTACAAAGTATTATTTTGGTCATAAAGTCTTATAGTTTATAAACATAAAATAGTATAATGATGAAAATTAGTTTTTCTAAATAATACAAAAATTAATTAACAGTAATATTTACGTATTATTTAATAGTTAACTTTTATTATTAAATTTATTTTATTAATAAGTTTACAATTGTATATGGGTTATAGTGTATTTCAGTATAGTAAAGCAAAATATTTTATGAAGATCAATTTGTTATAAAAAAAAATCAATTTTTATTAGGTAAAATATCATTCACAGTATACTAATTTTATTATATTTAATATTAGTTTCAATTAGCGTAGATATATAATTGATCCTTAACAGTAAAATTATTCTTTTCCTATATTAATGGGGTTTTTTGTAAACACTTTTTTTGAAAACTCCTATATTATGGGTTAATATAGAAAATAATAAAAATAAATAAAAACTCAAAAGCCAACGTAAATAGTCAAAAACCATTGTTTTTGGTTTTTATGTTAAAAAAACAGTTATTTGAAAAAACTAGTTTCTCTACATTTTAGGGAATCCATTCTTTGAAAATCTTGATTGGGTGTAAAATGGATTTTGAAAAAAACAAAAACCAAAAACTAATCTAAAAACTACAAACAATCAAGAATGAATTAAAAATAAATATATTATATATTTTGAAGAGTTATTATTTCAACGCCATAGCACATGAAACCATTTTGTTGTTGTTGTTGTTTTTGTTTGTTGTTTGTTTAAGAAAAAGTAAAGAGAGAGAAAAAATCCTCCGACCTCTCTCTAGAAAAGATTTTTGGAATCGCGATCTCCGACCGGCGGTGTGGTTTCTCTGTACCACCGTCGGTCGGGAAAAGTTGTTTTATGGCGACGTTTAATCTTCGATTCTCGTGTTCTCTTCCCGGCATGGACGGCTCCGGCGGTGTTGCATGTCCGGCCCCTGCTCCGGTGTCGCATCTTTCGATTGATGGGCGACCGGCTTTGACTCCGGAGACCACACCTTCTTCTTCGGTGATGGTCTGTCGGCACTTAGCTTTTCTGTTAGTGTTGGTTGTTTTATTTCTGGGTTTAATCGGTCTTTGCTTGATTTCTTTAATCCGTGGGGCTGGTTTTAATCTCGGATTTGGTGGCTTGGAGGCTGTGGATGAGATCTCGAATTGATCGATGATGCTCTCCGCTTAAGGATTCCAGGCACTGAAGGGTTGTGATGCAGTTTCTAGTTTCCGGTGTGTTTACCGGCGCCGTTTAGTTTCTCCGGCGTGCTCTCTAGGGGTGAGGAAAGTGGAAGGCCTGGATGACGCGTGTACCTCGTTTGGTTGAGGGCTAACCACGTGTCATATTCTCGATAAGAATCTCGACGTATGTTTGTCGAGTGTTGTTGTTTGGTCAACGTTTAGTGTTACTGGGCTTCGAAGCCCAACTGTTATCTCTTTTACTTTGTGCTATAGTTTAAGTTTTGTATCAGTTGTATGTTTTTTGAATGGCCCTTGTACTATGTGGGCTTTGGCTTTTTAATAAAATAAGATGGCAAAAAAAAAAAAAAAAAGAAACCATTTTGTTTAGGATATAATCATATAAGCTAAGAGTTTTGTAAATACAGAACTACGGAGAGTAGGTTTTACAGAAGGTATTCCGTATTTCATAGTTTCCTATTTATAAAAATAAACCTTATTTTGTACAGAGATATACTTATGTCTTTAGTCATGTACTTCGTCAATTTTCATGGTACGGGTATGTATATATATATAAAGAAATTAATTTCTTTTTCTATCAAGCCAAGATTTAAAACAATTAGTCAATTACAGAGAATTGGTCAAGCATAATACATTTAACCACTTGTCAAACAATATATGACCATTTCTATGCAAGATATTTAATATGGTTTGAATTAATTAGTAAACTTATAATTCTGGTCGCATGTAATTTGTGGTAACTAAACGATTAATAGCAAAGATAAGTCATAGCCACACAGTTCTTATATAAGGACACATTAATTAGATAAACGTGAAGTTGCCCCCAATAAAAGTTGAATGTGAAGTTCTCAACCTCTATAATATCCCGCAATTTAACATCAGATTGTCAGATGGGTCTTCTCCTTGTTTGAACTGCGTATACCTGATCTTGTCATTTCATTTTCGATATATATAGAGAGAGGGAGAGAGTGTGAAAATGGTGGGGCAATGGTGGAAAGAAGATGATGAAAAGGTGGTGATCCGATGCTACAATGATCGTAGGGACAGAACTGAAATGGATTGTGTGGAAAAAAGTTGTGAGATTGGTAACGACCAAACTTTTCTCTTCACAGACACATTAGGCGATCCCATTTGCAGAATCCGGAACACTCCTCGCTTCATTATGCTGGTGAATTTCTCTTTGCATCGCTCTTATTTTCTTCTTCTTCTCTTTGTTATTCCTTGTTTTATATAAACTTAAACGAGAATATATATCTTATAAAAAAATTTAATAATGCTAAAACAAAATTTTTTTTTGGTGTAAATCTAAAACAAAATTTGTGCCAACAATATATATGTTAACAAAAAGTAAAAACGATAAGTGAAGTATTGGATTGATATAACTTTATCAAATTTATGTACATTATTTATAGGTGGCAGAAGTTAGGAACAAGCTGGTTGGTTCCATACAAGGGTCGGTAAAGCCAGTTAAGTTGCAAGATAAGTCAGTGAATGTGGGTTACGTTCTTGCTCTTAGAGTCATGCCGCCGTATCGACGCCATGGCATTGGTTCGATTCTCGTGAGAAAGCTTGAGGAATGGTTCATGTCTCACAATGCTGACTATGCTTACATGGCCACCCAAAAGGACAATGAGGCCTCTCTCGGTCTCTTCGTCGGAAAACTTGCCTATGTCATCTTCAGAAACCCGGCAATTCTGGTTAATCCGGTAAACCCCAGAGGTTTGAAACTACCTTCTGATATTGGAATAAGGAAGCTAAAGGTGATTTTACTACACATTGATTAGTTATAAAATCTTTGAAACGTGAAATATTTCAAACTACAGCCCACATTCATATAAAATTCAGAACGTTTTATATTGCATATTGGGCTCCTTTTTGTAGGAAAATAATCTTCATGAAAATTAGTTTATGGTCTCGTTTACATTTATATTTTCTAGATTTAGGAAAGATAGTAAAAAAATTATCACTCAAATGTGAGCTTAAGCAGTCACCAGACATAATTGTATAGCATAAAGTTAACTAAACTAGAGTAGGCTCCCATGGACATTTAATATCAATTCTGTATCTGTAAGTGACAGGTGAAAGAAGCTGCGTCATGGTACCGGAAACACGTAGTATCAAAGACAGATTTTTTCCCGGACGACATAGTCAAAATCTTGCGGAACAAGTTAAGTATAGGGACATGGGTAGCTTATTACAAGAACAACGACAAGATCATAAGTTGGGCTATTCTTAGTGTATGGAACAGTAGCAAAGTATTCAAACTTAGGATTGGCAAAGCTCCTTTGAGCTTTGTGATTCTCACCAAAGTTTGCAACTTCATCGGTAGATTCTTGCCGTTTTTAGGCTTAACGGCGTTGCCAGATCTGTTTACGCCGTTTGGGTTCTATTTCCTTTACGGTGTGCACGCGGAAGGTCCGTTACGTGGGAAACTCGTTAGGGCATTGTGTGAGCACGTTAGTAACATGGCTGCTTTAGATGACGGTGGGGAGTGTAAGGTCGTGGTGGTAGAGGTCGACGGAGAAAGCAACGGCAGTGATTATTCTCTGAGGAGATGTGTTCCTCATTGGAAAATGCTTTCGTGTGATGATGACACATGGTGCATCAAACCGTTGAAACGTGAAGAGAATACGACTAGTTTGAATGACTTTACCAATATGTTCCTGAATTCAAAATCGCGCTGTCTCTTTGTGGATCCAAGAGATGTGTAGTTAAGCTAGCTAGGAAAATTGGCTGCATGTTTGGCTGATAACTTACAGAATAGAAAAATATATGAAATTATTTCGCTATCTCGTAAATTATACTAATGACATAATATTAATGATGCTACTCCATGACATTATGGTCTTTAATCAGATGCTAAACGCGCTTGAATGGCAACCGCCAAATGCCCAACTGTCGAAAGCATACAAAATTAACACTCATCAATCAACAAAACACAATCAAACCCCATCGACTCACAAAACGTTAAGATCTTTAATCTATGAATCCAAGACATCTTGTGGGGTTCGAGTTCTTCTCTGCATTTTGTTTGGCGCATGACATCGCGGGAGAAATGGACCCTAGTTAATTATTATTTTTGTCTTGATTCGAGAACAAAGGTGTGATAGTTTAGGTAATCATCGTTCTCCATATAAAATCTGAAAAAGATTTCCTCAAGTAGGTGCCACCATTTGTTGTCCTTGGCATTCTTATTATCTAGTTTGAGAGCTGTAAAGTAGTTAAAGAATAGTCATTTTCCATATGTATTTTATTTAATGAATAAATTTTGTTTTGAATCAGATTGTAATCATAAAATTTTGTAATGTAGATATCTCAATATTAAATGAAATTAATACGAAGGAGATTGGTCGTGCCGGTTATGTGGTCCTTTATGTTCCCTTTTCATTAGGTTTAGAACCAAATTTTTATTGATGGGCCGTCCTTTAATTTAAAGATAGATATAACTCATTCCCTGATAAGTCGAATTACTCCATGTGATACATTCATATGGCTCCCACAATTTTATTGACGTTTACCTTTTTATGTATTTACTCTTACTGGCTGGAATATGATGAACTCATTATATATTAACTGAGAAATTCTATGACATGTGACATATGTTGTGTGTAATCACTATAATTCTTATTAGAGTTTTAGAGAAATAAATTGCTTCATCTAAACATATACTATACTTCTCATTAAACTAACCATAACAATTTGTATATCATTTATAAACTTTATAAACTTTAAATTATTCAAAAATTTAAATCATTTAACTAGATAATAAAAATATAGATATTTCATATATATTATATTTTAATTTTAAAAAAATGATTATAAATTACTAAAACTGTTAAGAGTTTCACACTGCAAATTTTGTGATCAATTGTTTAAATTTTTGTTATACCAAGATACAAATGATCATAAAAATATATGAATATGAAATCTCATATAATAGATATTCATATTAAAAAATATATATTTTAATCATTTAAATTAATCAATATAACATATAGAAATACATAAATATTTTAATTTCAAAATTTAGAAATATGTATCATGCTTGAATTGATAAAACCTAAATATTTTACAATTTTAGTTTGATCAAATCATTAAAATATATTTTACATATCATTTCTTATTATTTAAAAATAATTTAAAAACTTTTTATTTAACAAATATTTTATAAAACATATCACTCCTTGCATGGCACATGTTTTTTTGTTCAACGGCACATGTGAGATATATCATGTGTCATCAATAAAATGATTGTTATAATACTTAGCGAAATAGAATTAAATTACAAGAATAATTACAATACATGTCATTCATTATTTGGTCCATCTAAATATATTATGTATTTTTTATTAAACTAATTATAAATCTAATTAGTAATCTGCAAAAAATATTCTCCTTTCTTTCCTTCAAATAAAAACTATAGAATTACATATTGTGACTTAAAATATATAGGACATTTATTGTTTTTGAATAATAAGAATTTGATAAAATTTATCCTATGTCATTTTTGTTTAATTTTATATTATTAAAATAAATTTAAAATTACATCAACGATTTAACTAAATTTAGATTTTTTTTTTATATGTTACATTTGAATTTTTAAAAGGACTATGTATTAGTAGAACTATTAAAAGTCTCACAATGAAAATTTTGTAATCAATAGCTTAAAATCTTCTTTTAACAAGATACAAACAATCATAAAATAATATGAATATAAGGATAACCTTGATCCACATGAGACGGACTGTTCAGACCTAGTGAACATGACCACGAATCTGATGGACTGGTTAGCATTCACGTCGAAAATTGATGTTCCTCGGAGCAGAAATAATTGGACTGACTAACTAGCTAAAGAGACAAGAATTAGAAGTCGTACTTTCTCCCATATAAATCAGATATATATCGTTTAAAAATAACTATATACCATATAAGAGATACATATATTTGTTATCATGTAAAAATAATTTTAAAACATTTATTTAACAAATATTTAATCAAATATTTTACTCTGCGGCAAATTATTACCTACTTATTGTTAAAGTATATGTTTTATTTTTATGTCAATATGTGGTGGTGTTTAAAACACGTTTATACTCCATACTTATATTAGTAGCTTAGTTAACCCAGATTCGAAATTCAGATTTTGAGGTTTATAAATAATTTAACAAAAGTAAAAAAAAATGTTTTAATAATTGGGGAATTAAATATTTTACATGTATTAAATTTTAAATTTTTGAATATAAAATCAAATTTTAACTTTTACATATATTTTTTTCTTTTTACAAAAAAAGAATGTCAATGATTCATTTGGTTATGTTGTAACCCACTAAACCAATTATACACTATCTCAAATTTGTTGTAGCCCGATATTCAAGATTGTTTCCACATAAATTTTTCTAATTTATATGTAAACTTTTTCATAGTTTATTTACTTTCTTCATTATTATCATTTATGACTTCACATAGTATAAATTCACTGATGATACGGTGGGTACTCAATTATTTATTATTTGGACTATGTGTTTAATTCATAGTATAGTATAATTACTCACTTCAATTTTCATTTTCTAGTGATCCAAATATATGCATGACGACAACGACAGATATAAGTAGTGCTACAAAAATATCAATATTTTATAATGAAATTATGAATTTATTGGGGCTAAAACAAAATAAAAGAGTAGTTGAAACAGAATTTATTTCAATGAGATTGATATTGAATTACATGTCCTGATGTCCCTCAATTAAACGTCGATCTGATGGAAACTCAGTAGGTTTATTCTCTTTCGGAATTGCAGACTTGACAAAACGTGCAGGTGCTTTTCCACTCGAGCTTAATACAGCTAGAAGGTCCTGTCAGTTCAAAGTTTTTTTTAACCTAAGCTACTGTGTTAAGACTTGAGAGTTGAGAGTCACTCATCTGTTCTTTAAAGCATTCAGATCATTATCCAACTATACTTGTGGACGTAATTGAATAATTGGCTCTTCTAACCTAAATACATCAAACCAGTTTCCTTCATCTTTCCATAGGAGAAATCTCGATTTGTTTTTATGTTATAAATTAGTTCTAACTTTATAGTCCATTTTATTTAATCATGTACTTTACATGTTAGGAACGTGTCAATTTTATTACCTAGCCATCTGATACAATGTTTCGGTTTTGATAACATTAATATAAGGAGATTCCGATCAACCACTAGACATTAATCAATATTTATATGGCGAGGAAATATTAGTCACCTAATCACGCTCACTTTTGTGTGGTGTGGGAGGCTTCAAATCAATCGTCATAATCTGATTACCCTAGAAGGATAAAACAGACAGCAGTTAGGTGTTGATGTCATCTTGCCGAACAAGGAAGCTGAGTGTACTTTACATGCCCATTTTTCTGCGCAAGCCGAACCAATTAATTGGTTCATAATTTATCAAATTATTTATCAAAACTGTTTTGGACTTGAACAAATAAAAAGTGTAATCTTTACATTACTAAGTATATATGATGAAAACATAGGTATTACGAGAATGGACTGCGAAAGTACCAAAATTCACATATGCTACACAATATTTTGACATATTAGGTTGGGCACGTTTTTGCAGTGTCAATCATGTATTAGAAGTCGCACAATCTTGTGTTTACATTGTAAGAACTTCATGGTCTATGATGATATATGTGAATATATCAATCACCAACGAAGAACATGTAATGTCTAGTAAAATGGGTGGAGTACCTGCCGTGTGGTTTTGACCATGCATCAACAAGTTTCACCATTTGCGAAAACTGTTGTGGTCCCTTTTAACCATCGTACCATTTTACATCATATAGTAACATACCCAGCTTTAAACATACATCTGGATTTGCCAAAGCTTTGGTCCATAATCAACCTCGTATATCTTTAGGCTTTTGATCCTCCTATGTCATTTCTTCAGATTTTCAAGGGATTGAACCTTAGTGACTGCATCGGTCATGAGATCGCCTGAAAAAATACATGTATGAAACCTTAAGTTATCTTGATATGCTTGAATTTGGAAGTGATTTAAATTTCAGCTAACTAGTAAAAGGTCACATTCGTTGGATTGAACGAATCCCACCAATTGTGGTCATCGTGGTTAGAAAGAATAACTTTGTAATCAAGATCGACATGTAGGGATGCATGATATGTTTTAGAGCATGTCCAACAGAGAGTTTTCTCTTTGGAGTTTTAAAAATACATATATGTAATGTACACACACATATCGGTATTTTTAGAACTCTAAGGGGAGAGCTTCCCACTAGGGATGTTCTTAAGATTTGAAAAGTGCATTAAGTAAATAAGGATGTTTTTAAGACAATAATATCCTTTTTCACAATAAGAACTAACTAGGATAAAATATGTGTCTTGCGCATGGCAAATTTATATGAAAACTATTTAAGAAATATCGTATGAAAAAATTAAATTTATATTCTTGATCGAATAAATATTTTTGGCCCTTAACTAATTTTTTAAAAACTTTTTTTGTTAATTATATAATTTGTTTACTAATGAGCTCATCTCATTTTAAAAATATTTTAGGTCAAAAAATTATTTATCGCATAAGAACCTAACGTTTAGACTGAAGAATTTAAGGCCTACTATATGGTTACAATGAAACTATGAGAGCTCGGTTTTATATTATGATTTAGCCATTAAAAATTTAGTTATGGTTATGAAAAGTTTACGTTCACGTGTCAATCCTAATTATGCTTTTCATTTTTTTATCCATTTTTTCATTTTGGTTATTGCTCGATATAAATATTTATTTTGAGTTTATTCTCATTTTGTTATTTTGTTTTGTCCTGAGATTTAGAAAATATTTTAAAATTATTAAAGAGATACATACTTAGGTTATGATCCGCGCTTTGAGAAGAATATATATTTTATATTTATTACTTATTATGTATTTTTCTGTATATTACGAGATAATAAAATATTAATTATATATTAAATAACTAAGAAATCAGTTAATATTATTTAATAAATTGGCGTGCGCATATAATTTAAACTACTGCTCTTGTTTATTCGCAATCATTTTAGGATAAATAAATCAAAACAATCTCTTATCTATCGTATATGATATATAATTAAAATTAAATGATATTAACATAGATATATAGTATACTTTTAATATGGATATTTATTAAATAAGGTTTCTACTCATATGATTTTATGATTATTTGCATATTTATTAACAAAATTTTACACCAACGATTTTTTTTAATGTGGAATGTTTAGTGGCTTCAATAATTTATAATCATTAAAAAAACAATGAAAATTTTAAAATTAAAATATCAACTTTTCAATATATGTTTAACGTAGATATCAAAATATAAGTATGTATTTTCATATGATGTATATATAGTTTAATTTAAACGATATGAAATATATATATATATATATATATATATATATTAACATAAGCACCTATTAAAATAAAATTATTTATTCATATGATTTTATAATCATTGTACCTTATTATAGAAAAAAATTTAAACCTTGATCACAAAAGTTTATGTGACACTTTTAACAGCTTTAGTAATTTATACTCGTTTTGAAAAATTCAAAATACAACATATACAAAAAAAATATAATATTTTATTATATGATTAATGTAATTGTGTAATTTATTATAATAATAAATAATTTAAAAAATGATAGAAAATATACATATTGTTAGCAAATCTTTATTATTTAAAATCATTAATTGTCATATATATATTAATCACATTAGGTAATTCTGTAGATTTTATTTAAGGAAATAATTCAATTTGATAAATGAATGGCCTATAATCCCTTATATATTAATTGAAAACATTACAACATTGTTTTGTAGCCACATGTCACCATGAGAATGAAATTCAGAATTTTTAGAAAATAGATTGGTCCATCTTAACTTATATTATATTTTTTATTAAACGAACTATTAAATTTATAAATAGTATACAAAAGAATATTCTGCACATTCCTTAAATAAAAGGTACGGAATTTCTTAATATGATTAACGTATATATGACAATCAATGATTATGAATATAAATATTTGATAATAAGTTTTGTATCTTAGCTCTTTTTTGTTTAATTTTCTATTATTAAAAGATATTAAACAACCACATTAATCATATAATAATAATAATAAAAAATTTATATGTTATGTTTTGAATTTTTAAAATGACTATAAATTACTAAAAACGTTAAATGTCTCACACTAAAATTTTATGATCAATGGTTTAAACTTTTTGGTAATAACAAGATACATATGATCATAAATCGTATGAATATAAAATCTCATTTACTAGACATTCATATTATATATTGATATATTTAAAATTAAACTATATAACATAGAAAAATACTTAAATATGATAATTTCTAAATTTGTATTGAGAAAGTATTAAAACCTTAATATTTTAATTTTAAAATTTGCATTCAAAAAATCACACATTAGAAATTTTTTGTTTATCATATGAGTATGAATTCTCAATGATAAATATTTATATAAAAATATACTATATTTCTATGTCCATGTCATTGAAATTTAGTTATATACGATATAAAATAAATAAAATGATTATTTTGATTTATATACCAAAAAGTATCGTAAGTAAACAAGATGCATTTTTTTATTTATGTATTTACTCTTATTTAATAATATAAATGTTACGTAAATGAATACAAATAAATAATAATAGATAAAAAATTAATTTTATATATAACATTCATCCCACACAATTGCGCGGATCTTAAGCTAGTAGACATACTATATAATATAACATTCTTTAGCAATTTAATTTTGGACTAACAAAATTCTCAATTGATTCTCAAGTCGCCACGTAAGCAAAATTAGCAATTACGTGACAACTCAGTATTAACACTTTTTTAATTAATACAAATTACGAGCTATAACAAAAAAATTCTATTTATATATAGGGGGTATATAGTTTTTCACAGTTTAGTTTTTTACTTGCCTGCCAGTAATGGGCCAAAAGCGTTGACAAATAGGTTTTTTGGGCACACAACTTGATGATCCCCATTGGGCTTTAAGTTAAAACTAATTGATTGGGAAGATGAGACCCATAGGAGCTGGAAACGAAAAAGAACACGTCGTAATCAAACTTCTCAAAGCAGAAACGATAGGCTCAGGCGCAATGAGCTTTTAAAGGCCCATGACAAAACTAGAACTTAGTGCAGATTACAAGTAATCTCAAATGTCATCGTCATTTTCCTCTTCTTCTTTGTTTCCAAGTTCGTTTTCTTCTACCCAGAAAGCAAAAGAGAAAACACGATGGAAACAAAAGGCAATACAAAATTTACAATAAAAAAAACAAGAAAGAAAGAAAGAAAGATAATTTTATTTCCTTTTTAGTTTTTTCCAATTTGGAAAATGGAAGTCTTACACAACAACGCACCTTCTTTAATAGCAGTTTTGACGTGGTAAGTGGGTCCTACAAAAAGACTTCTTACCATTACAATCGTGGTCCGAGCACTAGCCTCTTCTAACTTCCAACCCTTCTCTCTCCCGACCCTCGCCTTCGTCTTCTTCCGTAATCATGGCCTCTTGCGCTACCGGAACAGAGGCGGCGATCAGAGCAGCGGCATGTAGAGACGGAGACGCGGCGGCTCATCTAAAGCTGGTCTCCGTCCTCGTCATCTTCCTCACAAGCGTTCTCGGAATCTCCGGACCTGTTCTTCTCGCTCGTTACTTCCAAGGGAAGCCTCTCTACGACAAAGCCGTCCTCGTCATAAAATGTTTCGCCGCCGGCGTGATTCTCTCGACGTCGCTAGTCCACGTCTTGCCGGAGGCGTTCGAGTCTCTCGCCGATTGCCAGGTGTCGTCTCGACATCCGTGGAAAGATTTTCCGTTCGCCGGTCTGGTGACGTTGATCGGAGTGATCACGGCGTTGTTAGTTGATTTAACGGCGAGTGAACATATGGGACACGGTGGTGGTGGTGGAGGGATGGAGTACATACCAGTTGGTGGTGAGGCGGTTGGGGGTTTGGAAATGAAGGAAGGAAAGTTTGGGGCTGATTTGGAAATACAAGAAAGAAACGAGGAGGAAATTGTGAAGATGAAACAGAGATTAGTGTCACAAGTGCTTGAGATAGGGATTATATTTCATTCAGTGATAATTGGCGTGACCATGGGAATGTCACAGAATCAGTGCACCATTAGACCCTTAATCGCTGCTCTTTCGTTTCATCAGATTTTCGAAGGTTTGGGCCTTGGTGGTTGCATCGCTCAGGTCAGTTTCTTTCTTCATTTTGTTTTCTTTCTTAAACTAATTAATGCAAAATTCTAATACTACTGTATTAGAGTTGAAATTATTAGGAGAACATTTAATGATACAGAGAAGAACGGATGTGTGTGTTAGTGCTGAGTCTGCTGACTTCTAAAATATAAGTACTAAACTAATTAAAAATAAATAAAAAACCTTGAAGAAGTATATTTGTTAGATACAGTTATATATAGATGTTGACATTTTAGCATTTCATATGATGTCAACATTCTAAACTAGAGATATTGCATTTCATATAATGTCAACATTCTAAACTAGAGGTATTCATTCCTGTTTATTTAACGAATAAAATATGATGGGTTAGTAGTAGGCTTGTATATTCAAGAGAGCTTTGAATATGTGATCTCTAAATATATTTTAAAAGTTTATTTCTTCATAATCATGTACTATATGGCAATAGTGACAAATAATAAGGTGATTCTAAGAATATAAACATATACGATCATGCATAACAACTATATATGAACCCAAACAAACCTTTATAAAAACCAAACCGAATGAAATTCATGTGTCACTTTGGTTTCTGTATCGAACCGAAATTTGGATTGGTGACCCTGCAATATCACAACATTCGTGTGTCTCATGTATCGTTCCCACTATAGTTGTTTTTTCATGACATCTTAGAATGAATAAAAAGAAGTTACATAGTCAGTGTATAGTTTACCACTGTAGTCTATAGTTATGGTTTTTTATGCCAAGAAAAAAAATGTTATGGTTGGTTTTGATTATTTTCTTTATTATTATTCAGGCCGGGTTTAAGGCAGGGACAGTGGTCTACATGTGCTTGATGTTCGCAGTAACAACTCCTCTCGGGATAGTACTTGGGATGATGATTTTCGCAGCGACCGGCTACGATGACCAGAACCCAAACGCATTGATAATGGAGGGTTTATTAGGATCACTATCCTCAGGGATTCTAATATACATGGCCTTAGTCGACCTAATTGCGTTAGACTTCTTCCATAACAAGATGTTGACTACGGCGGATGAATCAGGTTCCAAGCTGAAGAAGCTTTGTTTTGTGGCCTTGGTCTTGGGTTCTGCTTCTATGTCACTTCTTGCTCTCTGGGCTTAGAGGCAAAAACTAAACGTGTTATATATACCAAAAGTGACCATACCAAAATGTTATGACTCTATAAAATATGTTTAAAACTTTATAATATAATCTATTCCACATCTTTATGTATATTTACACATTTAAACTTCTATGTTAAACAAAGTTAGATCTTTCTACTATGCTACTTACTATGTACTGTACTGATCTTATTTTAACATCATTTAGACGTAATAAACCATTCCAACTTCGAGCAGAGAAGTATGAGGAACATTAAGCACAACATCCGTTCCTCTGCAGTTGGTGCTCATGAACGCAAACACAACATCCACCGCTAACTTCTTCAACACGGAAGAAGACTGCTTCGCCTTCGCGTAAGACTGTCCCAGTATATACGCTACTCCTGCCTCTTTCGCCTCCATTATCTCCAAAGTCTCTTCCTTCCTCATCCTCAAGCTATCACACCCTTCTTCTCCTTCGGTTCCCGGTTCGGTTTCAACAAACTCCACAATAGCAGAGACTAACCGGCTTTCGAAGTCATACATCTCCCTCGGAACATCTCTGTACCCATACCTAACCACGCTCCTAAACATCCCATACTCTTTAGGACCAACTCTGCTTATCACAAACCTCTCTTCTTCTCCAACGTATGGAACCTGAACTGACTTAACGCATACAAAGACAAGCACCCGGTGAAAGGCGGGCAAGTTGGTGACGAAATGTCCGAAGACAGCTGGGACTCCGGTCACTAAATTGGTGTAGACAAGTCCTATCCCGGGCACTCTCACCATCCCTATACTCGGTCCTAACGCGACGATCCGGTCTATTGACACCTTGTTCTCAACGTCGAACTCGTGTTTCTTCGTAGTTCCGTAGTTCCAGATGTACATGACGGACATGAATGTCAAGGAGAGGAGGATAGGGATCCAGCCGCCTTCGGGTATCTTGTAGACGCATGAGGAGAAGTAGAGAAGCTCTACGGAGCCGAAAGAGATCAAGAAAGCGAGAACTGTGATGGTTCTCTGCTTCCAGACGATAGTCATCACTAAGCTCATCAGACATGTGGTCACAAGCATCACAGACGTCACAGCAAGTCCTGCAGGGGAAAGCAAAAAGAGATTATTATAATCTAAAACGTTTATGTTTATGTTAATGATGATGATGATGATGGTTTTTATTTACCGTATGCGTGGCCGATCATGTTAGTGTCTCTTAACCCTACCGTGACAGCCAAGCAAAGACACATTAACATCCAGTTAACTTCAGGAATGTAGATCTGTCCGTGGATTTTGCTTGAAGTGTGAATGATCTTGACGCGAGGGAAGCAGTCAAGAGCACAGCATTGGCTTATGATTGAGAACGTTGCGGAGATGACAGCTTGGCTTCCAATCACAGCTGCAAATGTAGCTATGATGAACACTGGCCAGAACACTGGCTCTGCAAAACATAAACTTGTAGTTATGAATAAAAGATCCCACACTTGCTAAAACCGTTGAAGAAGTTGTGTACCTGGTATTGCCTTGTAGAAGCTTCTCTGAATGTCTTCATGGTGTTTAGATAGAAACGCAGCTTCACCCATGTATGCAAGAATCAAACAAGGGTATACAAAGAACGAGAAAGCCACCTGCTTTCAGTTTTACGCTCAGAAGAGGACTCTTTTCATTTGAAAGCCTATCTTATAGAGTTAAAATGCTTTTACCTTGATGGATAGGGAAGAGAAGTGGCCTAAGTCAGCAAACATAGTCTCAACACCTAAGGAGAATAAACACAGTAGAAGAATCAAGAACATAATCTTTGATGATGTTATTGATAATGATTAAATGATATTTGGTTTCAGTAACTTTACCAGTGATTGAGAGAACAACACCTCCAAGTGAAACCCACCCTTCTACACCGGTGTTTCTGAGGAACTTATACATGTAAACGGGTGAAAGCGCAGAGACTATATGAGGGTTCCATTTGATAGTGTTGTAAACACCAATGCTGCTGATTGAGAGAAGCCAAGCAGTGGATATTGGTGCGAATATGAAGGCCACTCTATGAGTACCAAAACGCTGGACTGAGAATATCGCCACCAAGATGATACAAGAGATGATCACAACATAATCTGCAATTAAAAGAAGACTTAAGCTTTTGATATATATATGTATGTAGTGAAAGTAAGCAAACAGATTCAGACATACTCTCGTGAAGTTGTGGAATCTTGAGCTTCACTCCAGAAACAGCTGAAAGAACTGCAACAAACAAACTGTGTTTAGAATTTGATAAACTGAATCTAAAGAAGAAGAATCTTGAGTTAAGGGTTAAATGAATGAACCTGAGATTGTTGGAGTGAGGACACTATCACCAATGGCCATACACGTCCCTAAAAGCACAAATATCAACAGACCCTTTTGAGACTTAGGGTGCTTCTCAAAGAATGACTTAACCGCTGCGCTCTGCCTTGTCTCTCCAGGGCTTCCCGTTGCATATGTTGACAGCTTCTCATCCATTTCTTGATGGTTTGGTAACACTCTTAGCTTCGCATACCTGCAGAGAAGCGAGTACAACGCAAATGTCCCACCTTCTCCATTGTCATCTGCTGATAGGACAATGAAAACGTATTTGAAAAGAGCAATGAGTGTGAAGGTCCAGAAGATGAAAGAGAACACTCCAAAGATCTCTTCATCGTCTTCATGGAGACTTAGTTTCCCGGAGAAAGTGGTTTTGTAGACATAGAGAGGCGATGTGCTTAGATCACCATAGATCACTCCAAGGCTTTGGTAAGCCAAAGTCAGAACATTGGCACATGAAACAGTCTTCTTCAAGTGCTGAAACATTTCAACAAACAAAGATTATGAATGTTTATCCACAAGGCTTATGTATATACAAAAAAAAACATTAAATTTCTCAGAAAGCAATAACCGATCAAGTATAATCTCTAATCTTTTTCCTTAAAAATACTGACTTTTTTATTGCAAAACTAATGTCTCCTGCTTAATTACATCAACACTCACAATTAGAAGTTTCAAATTCACAACTTATCTAATTTCAACAAACATGAAAAAAGCGTCCACGTCTTAATTTATTTATTTAAATTTTGGGTAAATATCAAAGTCAATATGGTTAAGCAAGAGGACCTACCAGTCCTACTTGAGAAACAATCCAAAAAACTTATTGAAGAAGAAGAAGAAAGAACATTTAAAACCCTTTGCTTTCACTTGTTGTTCTTCTTCTTCTTCTTCTTCCAGATACGAAACCGAATCTCAACCACACAAGTTCTTTACTGAAACTCGCATTGTCTCCAAAATAGAAAACCCAGAAGAAAAGTTTGGATCTTTTTAAAAAAATACGAGAGACAGAAGTGATTGTCTTTAACTCTTAACTAATAGACAGTGAACATGAAAACAGAGCAAACTGAGAGAAACAAAACAGACCTGTCGAGAGATTCCCTGTTCGATTAGAGAGGGTGATTGGTTCATTGCCCCAAGCAAAGTGTTGTTTTCAGTTTGGAGAAAGATTTGGAGAAACAGAGAGAATATTATAATGTGAAGAGAGAGAGAGAGAGAGAGAGAGAGAGAGAAGTTGGGAAATGAATAAAGAGAAGTAAGCGAGTCTCTGAGGAAAGATAGGAAGAAGAGTGGTGTGTGATTTGGTGCAAAGAAGAAACTTTGCAGGTTTTTCATTTAATGCTTTTGCTCATTCTCCCTTTTTATATTTCCAAATAAAAAGCTTATAATTTTATTTATGATTTATTTTTCATTAAAAAAATTTATAAATTATTTTGTGTTGACAAGCTTTTTTGTTGTTTTGTCATTTCTCTCAATAATCATTCCTAGCATTGTCTTATAATAGTATATTTTATTAAATTTTTTATATATCATTTATTTTAAGATATATCATTATTTATGAATAATAGCTTCGGGTAAATATAATTACAGTACTACAGGCAAACAGCTAATTGGAACAGTAATTCTGTTCGATAGAATAACCTACATCACCTACCTCTGTAACAAGACAGCTAATGATGGGCTGTAATATTAATTACTATCTGCAATATTTAACCTTGATATTTATTTACAGATTAATGGCCTATTTATTGCAAAATTACGTATGATAGAGGCCTACTGTTATTTATTTACAAATTAATGGCCTAAATAGGGATCGCACAATAAAATATGGTAATGGTGAAAAAAGTGCAGAATATATTGATGAATAAAGTTTTGGAGTGAAATAAGTTTTTGAATGATGCATTCTTTTTCTTTTAGCAATTTAATAAGCAAACATATATTTTTAAATCACGATTCTATAAGAGTGAAGATTCCGGTAAGAAAAAAATGTCAGTATATACCTCTACAGATGATTCATTAGAGCATCTCCAAGGGCACTCTATTTTTTCCTCTATAATTTACACTAAAATAGAGTAACTCTATTATAGAGTTAAATTTGCTCCAATGGTTCACTCTATAATAGAATTACTCTATAATAGAGTGAAATATAGAGTAATCTTATTTTTTTACTCCAAATATAGAGTGAAAAAATAAGAATACTCTATATTTCACTCTATTATAAAGTAACTCTATTATAGAGTGAACCATTGGAGCAAATCCAACTCTATAATAGAGTTACTCTATTTTAGAGTGAAATATAGAGAAAATTATAGAGTACCATTGGAGATGGTCTTAGGGCATCTCCAACCCTACTCCATTTTTGTCTCCAAACTCAATTATGGAGTAAAATCTTCTCCAACCTCATTCCATATTCAACTCCAAATGGAGTAATAGCTAGGGTTACTCCATTTATGGAGTAATCTTACCCATTACTCCATTTTGGAGTTAAACTTTTTATATTTATGAAATAGTCTTTTTGATTTTTAATGTTTTTATTTCATACTTAAAATAACATAAAAAAATATAATATTCCACAAAAGATTACTAATTTATAGTTTACAGAAAATATGCATAAACGCATAAAAGTCAAAACTAAGAATAAAAAATATAAAATAAATATAATATAATGTAAATAAGTAATTTAATAATTAATTCGGTAAATTGTTTTCGAAACTACCAAAAGTGGTGAAGTATTATTCAAACGGAATAGATGAGTTTTTTAATTTTGTGGGTCAAAATTTTGATTGATAACATTTGTACTTGTTGAACTTGATATATGCACAAACAAACAATAGGACCCAATACATAATTCAAATTACAAAACAAAACTTTATTTTTTCTTTATGTTCTTTTAATGCATAAAAATATTTTTGAATTAGAAAAATTGCATATGATAAAATCTGCACGAATTGAAATTGGAAGATAATCTCTAGTTGTATTTTTAATGATAAATATTTAGTTTAAATAAAATATATTATTTTAGAAATTTTGTAAACATAAAATAGTTAGGTTAATTGTTAATTTTTATAAGTTGAAGGTACTAATAACAATTATTAACTAAATGAAAAAAAAATTCTTTTTGTTTGGAGTAAAAAATGGAGTAATTCATTGGAGTAAAATCGAACTCCATTTTGGAGTTACACCATTTTGGAGTAAAATTTGGAGTAATACATTGGAGATGCTCTTAGTACAATCAGTCAATCATAAGAAACTATAGTCTATATCTCATATGAAACACAGAGATTAGAGATAAGTTCCTTAAAAAATACGTACTTAACTTTATACGTTTTTAGATAGTCATTTGGGTCATATAATATTCATTTTCATACTTAACCAAATATTGTGAATTTTTAAATTTTGTGTACGCCGTCAATAAATACTGTTAAGCTTAATATTTTTATGCTTTACTGTTAATGTTTTAGGCATGATAATTTACAATTTGTTGTGACTGATTCGTTTTTTTTTTTAACATAAAAAATGTATATTGTTCAATTTTTACTATTAATGAGTTTTTCGTTAGATTGTACATCCTAATCATCATTTATTTAATTTTTTTTTGAACAACCATCATTTATTTAATATAAGGCCTTTCTTAGGCTTAACACAATAAAAGTATTGTGTTTCACACTAAATCTTACCTAAAATTAGCGAGAAAAGATGATTAATACTGAAAATTACAATTTTGTCTCAAGGAAACAAAAAAATATATAAAGACAGAGTCTTCTTAAATATCTAATAAATATGAACTCCGAAATATGTAATCACTATCAGATACTGGATCAATTTATCTGATAAGTACTATATACATTCTCAAATTAAAAACTCTGGATTACTTTGAATAGTTAACTGGTTAAGTAATAAAATTCCAAGATGGCCAACAAAATTGACTGAGTTTGAATAGTCAGTCAATTGAGTAACCAAATGCCTGAGAAGAAAGAAAACGATGGATTGGGATTCCGGTCCAACTCTTTTATGTTTTCAGAGATAACTTAGTTGTGTTACAAAAATAAAAGAGATAACTTAGCTATCCCTCCTCTGCCATTTTCTAACCAAACTAATAAATAATCATCAAAGATTCAAAGTGTTGATATTTGAATAACCATTATAATTAAATGCGAAAATTGTTTAACATTTGTTTTTGTTCACTTCTCAAATAACCTAAATACTTTTATTTTCTTAATGAATATAGCGAAGCCTTAATTGAAGATATGAAATACTCGATATCTAAGTTTTTAAACAGAATTTTTGGTATTGATGTTGCGCAGCACCGGGGTGAATCTTGATGTAAATTTGACTGGGTGCATAAAGTATGCAAATTAATACATTAATGGGTGCAATAATTATAATTTTCCATTTTATCTAATGGCAATTGAAATAATAGTAGTGGGTGCATGTGCACCCCTTCCTGTCTCTTTGGTTTCGCCCCTGGTTGTGCACCTTTATTAGCTACTACTTCACCTTTGCTTTTCTCGTAAGTGGCATCGATGCCTCCAGATACAGCCATCTGGTGCGCCAAATCTTGGGACCATAATGATAAGAACGAAAGAAGTTGAATACTACACCGAAGTTGTAATTACTTAAAGATATCTTCATCAATACTTTAATGGTAACGCCAATAATTCTCTTCTTTCGGGTTCTCAACCTCTCATCCAGCTGAGAGAAATGCTGATCAAAATACATGTATTTTTATTTAAATTCGTATAGACAAGTCAAGATATATATATTTTTTTTTGCAACTAAGTCAAGATATTATATTTGTCAAAAAAAAGTCAAGATATTATTAGCACAGTGCATTAACTATTTGCATACCACACGTCGCCACGAAAAATATTTCCAAATAAACATTTATATTAACTTAATGGGAAAATCGCATAAAAAACCTTGAAAGTGTCACTTACTAGCACTTTAAACTTTGAAGTTTTTTCACTAACAATTTTAACCTTCAAAGTGACATTTTTATCATAAAAAACCTCCAAAGAAGAAAAATGACCGGCTGAACAGGTTAAAAACAGTTTTTTTTCAAAAAATAATTATTTAATTAATAAATAAACAAAAAATTAATAAAATCAAAAAATTTAACAAAAAAACTCATAAATTAAAAAAAAATATGAAAAATAAATAAAGATTTAGAAAATTAAATAAAAAATAACTAAAAATTCAAAAATACATAAGATCAAATTAAAATAGAGAAAAAATAATAATAAATTTCACAAAATTGAAAATTCAAAAAAGTTTTTTTTCCATTTTCAAATATAATGTCGGAAATTATCATTGGAGATATGCCAAAAACGTCATTGGAGATATGTCAGAAATAACGGTTTTTGGCATATCTCCAATGATACGGTTTTTGGCATATCTCCAATGATAATTTCTGACATTATATTTGAAAATGAATGTTGATAAAAATGATTTTTTTTTTAATTTTCATTTTTTTTTTGAAATTTATGTTTTTTCTCCATTTTAAATTGATCCTATTTATTTTTGAATTTTTTTGTTATTTTTTATTTAATTTTTAAATCTTTATTTATTTTTTGAATTTTTTGAATTTATGATTTTTTTGTTTAATTTTTCGATTTTTATTAATTTTTTTGTTTATTTTATTAATTAAATAATTATTTTTGAAAAAAAATGTTTTTAACCTGTTCAGCCGGTCATTTTTCTTCTTTGGAGGTTTTTTATGATAAAAATGTCACTTTGAAGGTTAAAAGTGTTAGTGAAAAAACTTTAAGGTTTAAAGTGCTAGTAAGTGACACTTTCAAGGTTTTTTTATGTGATTTTCCTTAACTTAACTATTAGGATATTTGTTTATCAGAGGTAGGATGCTTAAATAGAATAACAATTATCCTTTTCTTCTACCGTTTTCTCACCAAAACTCAACATGCACGCATGACGTGTGTAAATTGTTTAGTCTAAATTTAAATCTCACTCGAAGTTCGTGTGATATCGGAAAGCAGACCTAACTCTGTGTTAATCATCGCAATTGCAGCTTGGTTTTTAAAGCTTGAAGCATTAAAAATGTGGTAAAACATGTATATTAACAGCCCTTTTGAGTGATGGACCTAATTAATCCACCTCAATTATAATTAGGCCACTATTGATTACAGAATTTTCGATTCATATGGTTCACTTACCTTTAGATTTTCCATGTTACACGATTCTTATTTTGTTGTTGATACGAGAAACCGAGATATCATATTGTTAGACCATTTCTAATGTATTTTGCTATTTTCACCTTTAAAATAGAAGTAAAGTATGCTCAAATGTATTCTTCTAAAATAACTCTCTAAATATAGAGTAAAAAAATAAAGAAATGCTATTTCTTCCTATATAAATAGAGAAAAATAAAGATATTTATTATAGAAAAAAAAATAGAAGTGGTTTGAAGCAATTTCACTTCTAAATGTTATTATAAAGATAGAAATAGCAATGCTGGAGATGCTCTTACTGGAAGAACTAAAAAAACAAGTCTGATTTACTATCAAGCAAAGAATAGTACAAGTCTGAGCTTTGAATTATAATTAACATGTCTCATATCATTTGATGTATATTTTATACTTTATACTCGGGCTCGGTCATATTATGTATGCTTTGGAAACAAGAATTTTCGTGGACAATTATTTTTAAATGTGACGTAAAATGACTAACTACTAAACTAGTAGAAAACTCTTACGATGTTTTACGTTCCTTAAAAGATGTTTCCTTTGTTGGAGCATGGATATTCATACGAATCCTCTTGTTGACAAAAAAAATTACATGTAAAATATGCAAGTTATCTATCATATGATCTCGTTGTTACATAACGAAACGCGCATAAAAAAGGAAATGTTCCCCAATATGTTGTCACGCTGCCTGCATGAACATAAAATTGTTGAAAACATTTTATATTAAAGGTGTTATAAGCCTATAAGGTGTTATAACTTCCAAGTAGCGAAACAAACAGTACTGATGGATGGTTGACTTGGTCTAAAATTCTAAATTATAGACTTAAAACACTTTTTATAAACTAGGAGCGCACCAATAAAACTAAGGGTGGACACAAGCCGGGTACTTTGTATTTTTGATATAGTTGGTACTCAGCTTGGTTTATACGAGTAGTAAAAAAAATTACGTGTATTTGGTTTGCTAAAAACGAATATTTACAATTTCAAGTACTTGCTAAAATTGACGGACTTGCAAGTTATTTGATTTGTTTTATTACTAGTTATTTGTAAATAATTTGCAAGTTTTTAATAACTATTTTTTTTTGCTTATTTGTCGAAATTCAAAACTAAGTAAATATATTATGCATACAGAATATTTCATTGTTTTTCTATATTTTAGTCAATTCGAAAATATAATATTTAAGAAAGAAAAAACGTCATGATATATCACATATGTTTGATTAACTTATGGAAATAGAAATATAAACAAGTTATTTTACTATGATTTAAAAATGTAAATTTGTTCATCAATAAAAACGAGTAACAAGCCAAACAACGTCAAGTAGTTAGTTTGATTTGAATACTTGATACTTGTCTTGTACTTGTGAGTAATTTAAATAGATTACTTGATACTCGACTTGGTCAAACCGAGTACTTGACTTTACGAGTCAAGTAGCGAGTACAAACTAAGTTACGAGTAACTGGGCCCATTCCTAAATAAAAGGCACTACTAAAATGATAAATAAAGAACAAAAGATGAAAGAGATACCAATAAACAATATATGTTTTTCAAATCATGATTTAATATTTATACTATGATGGGACAGGTAACTGTGACGGAATGCAGGCAAAAATATAATGTATGCAAAACGTTTTAAGAAGTCATCAAAGGCAACAAAATTTTGTCGGAAAATTGGTGTTAAGATGGTTGAATAAAAGAAAATAAGACATTTACATATCGCAAAACGTCACAATTTCAATCGTCGACCAGTTATCTGCTATAGATGAACTAGTCGCCATTTTAATCCGGAAAACATAATTAACTTTTAATATGTGTAAGAAAAACTAAGATATTTGAGAGTGAAATGTAAGAAGATGAATAAGCCAAAGAGTGAGAGGTCCTTATGGCCTTATGGAGGATCCACCAACTTGTCGACCAGTTTTGGGAGGGTTCTCTTCCGGTTTAATTGAATTTACTGTTTTTCTCACTTTTCAATTACCATCATTTTCCTTCATTTCTATTGTTATTTATAATACGTCTATTTCAAATGTCTTATTAGTTATCAGTCACTTATCACTCGGTAGCCTATATTAGATGGCTGGTCCATCTCTGACTCTGAAAGGTACTGGATTTGATACCGAGATGTCGATGTTTTAGAATAATTGTAACAGGATTATTAATCTGATTTTCAAATAATGAATACGAATTCATTCTATTTTTTTTTTACTTTGAGGATAGCCAAAAGATCTCCGATCAAACAATATTAATGACTAATCCAGTTCTGGATTTTTGAATAAGATTTAAAACAAGGCTCATCTTAATCTTGCTAAACAGTAAAACTTAGTTCATAATTTTTTGTATTTAGAACCGATAGATTTACACGTTAGGCTAACTAATTACACATATCATTGGCAGTGCCCGATATAGGCATAGTACCATGATTAACCTCAGTTTCTTAACTGGAGTTCTTAGCTTCGGTTAAGAGACACGGTTTTTAGTTTTTTTTAGATTTGAACTAAAGGGGGTGATTGGTAGTTGCTGTAGGTGCTGTCCACAGCCCTATTTATTTCCACAGCACCAAATTCAGAGCAATCAAGCTTTAAATTTTTTTTTGAAACCACAGCTCTTAAAATATCCTACAGCTGTACAAGTGCTCTGCAGAGCCAAATATCCAAAGCAATTTTTTAGTGCTTCAATAAAATTCTACAGCTATAAAATCTAAAGCCACAGCAAAAAGTCTACAGATTTTTTTCTACAGCAAAATATTTAAAGCTACAGCCATTACCAATCGGACCCAAAAAAAGTTAAGAACTGTCTCTTAAATAAGAGATATAAGAGCTGTCTCTTAACCAAAAAATATTAAAAAAAAAAAGTCAAATCATGAGTTAAGAACCCCGACTAAGAGACCGGAGTTAATCATGCTCTAAGCTAATGAAACATTAGCATTGATCCCCAAAAGTTATAGAGATTATATATATAGAGAAATAAACTTCCAAATTATGCAAAAAAAAAATTATTAGAATTTTTATTAAATGTCTATAGTCTCTAAAATTTTAGACTCGTCCCCAATCATTAGACTCACTGTTTGGTTGATTCATGTTATTTCAAGTGTTAAGTCCCGGTTCCGCTGTTCTTCCATACAGCTTTTTTTGTTCTGCTGTTCCGCTGTTCTTCCATACAGCTAGTCAAGACTAATCATAGTGACTTTCGCTATAAGAATTTCACTGCATATCTACAAGATCATTAAACAATATGAACCTCACAGGTCAAGCCTGAAACGATCAACTTTTATGACATACATAATATAATATAACAGAAGACTATGCTTCTGGAGAGAGTGAGTAGTAATCGATCTAGTTGGTAAATATTTGTGATTGATTTCCCTATCGAGTTTACACTTAGATACTGTCGTATTCACATCCTATTATTGTATAGAAGGTAACTGAATAGTACTCCGATCAGGTTGGTAAAAGTTTGTGATTGATTCAACGTTGATTGTACATTTTGCCTCGGTAGTATTCAGAAAGCAAGTCGATAGTAATCACATGGTTCTTATAACGTTGGTAAAATTTTGAGATTGATTCGTGTTGAGTGAACATTTTACTTATGTCTTATTCGTATCGTTGCTACAAACTTCAATAATGTAGATTTCACATCAAAGAGGCGTAAGGAAATATGCATGCACACGGTTGGGACGAATTTAAGAAATGTTTTCGAGTATTATAATATCAGACGCTCGTCTTTCTTAACAAACAAATCTCTTAAGTGTCTTGTCATTTTGTGGGGTCCATCCGTACCATCCTTTAAAGTATAAATCTCAAAGTACATGCATGTAAAGTGGATCGGAATAATTACACCCTCAAAAATAAACAAAGGCTAAATAAAAGAAGAGAACGAAAAAGTAAGGCTGTGAATGAGAAGTGCGGGAGAAGAGTAACGCATGGCGGGTGAAGCAGAGTGTCACCATTCACATGATTTTATTGCTAGTGCTTTTATAAATAAAATATTATAAATTAAAAAAAAAAAAACTGTAACGGGACAACTTTTGGTCTGAACCGCAGTTAAGCTTGAAAAGAAAGAGATGAGGTGTGGTTTAGGTACTGTTTCAACCAGAATTATTTAAAATAAATGTTTGTTATCAAAAATACATTAAACCCATATATAATCACTAATATTTTGTCCATATAATATACATAAATTGAGATGTAAATGATCTAATTAACAAAATTAAGTAGCATAAATTTAAATGATAATTAGTAATAATAAATATAACACTAATAATATAGCATAATTGAATATGATTTTGTAAAGTTTTTCAGATAATTAAAATATTTTTATAAATTAAATAAGAAAATTCAGATTCTTAATTTAATATTATTGATATCTTAAAGCTGGGTTTGCAGGGTCTTCATGAATCTATTAATGTTGATGACAAGAAGAAAAAATTCAAATATCTTAATTTAATTTTGTCTAAAGAAAACTAGCGCAATTATTATATTTTAAAATAAAATAATAGGCTATAAATTTTAGTAATAGTATATAAACTTTCACATTTGAGATATATATAATTTTTAAAAATTATATTAGTATCACTGATTTTTTAGTTTGTAAAATATAAAAAAATTATTGTTTTAACATATATTAAAAGCACATTAAATCACTATCATAAATACATTATTTCTACAATTTTTAATTTTCAAGATAATTAGTGAGTAATAAAATATCAAATTTCACATATATAATATTTTTAAACTAATATATATGTATATATATAATAAATAATAATAGTTTTAATGATTTTTTAGTCTATAAAAAATAAATATTTTATGTATCCCGCAGTTACACTATTCATTGCACATGTCACTATTCACATTTTGTTTTAAACCGCTTTTTTTAGATGAACCGCACTTGTCCTGCAATATGCGTTTTTCTAACACAAACCACACTTAAACCGCATTGCACTAACCAATTTGTTTGTCCCGCCCCGCTGAATCCGCTGTTACCATTCGAAGCCTAAGATTGCGTGAGTAAAAAGGAATAAATTTTTTTAAAATTAAAAGTAAAGTAGAAATAAAGAAAGGAAAGAAGAAAAAGTGCAATCGCATCCCTTTGATTGATGTTATTTTGTTGAAAGTTATTTTTTTGTGTGTGTTGAAAGTTGTGCATGATGTTTCTGCGAAGCTTCTAGTTTGGATACCTTAATCAGTACACTCGGATCCTATAAACCTCATAGAACGTTCTCTGAATACTTTAACAACTACAGAATTCGTACTCTATACAATATATTTTCTAGTCATTGGTATAGATCGATTAAGGTGGCTTCATACCATACTCGTAAGTAATCATCTTCCTGATTACGATCTATAGATTATACTAAGCATCCTAGCTTTTGTTATAACTGCCGCACATGGGTAGTTCAAACTTTGTAAATTGCAAACAACATGAAAGTTTGAAACTAACTTTTGTTAATTTTTGGTAGGTTTGATATGAATATAGATTATACTTATACAAGTTTTTGTGTGATTATACTAGATATACTGGAAGACTTAGTAATAACGTATAATTTGGGTCCAGGTTCCACACACGCAAAATGTTTTTATTTTACAACTTGTAGATAATAATACTATTATTTTCTTAGAATTATTACATTTAACCTCTAAAAATTTAGCTGTCAAAATTTAGCTTTAAATTGATTTTAGCTATAAAGTTGTTAATATATACTTTCTTGTAGAAACTTTTGATGTAGTAAAATTTGTTGTAATTATAAGTTACATGCTGTAGATATTTTAAAATCAAATATGTGAAAGATGTGATGTATATATAAAATAATTATTTTTATCAATTAAAATAATGTATACTAATATTTTTTTTTATAAATTATCATTGTTTAATGTTATTCTAAATGTGATATGTAAATACTATCTATGTTATTTAAAATACTTCAATAATTTTAATAATACCCAAAATTAAATTAAAATATTTATAGATGTTTTTATTATGATTATCAACTTTTTTACAGATTCTACAGCCTAAAAAGATGTATATTGTTTTCCTAAACTACATAAGAAAAAGTTTGCTTTATTTTTTTTGGTTTTACTTTAAAAATAAAAGCTAAAGTATGAATGGTAAAAATTAATAGAAATTTGATATAGGCTTTAAATTTTTAAAATAAAACTACATCCAGTAAAGGTTAGTGATTTAAAAAAAAAAAAAAAAGGATAAATTCCAAGCGATCACCCTCAAATATTATTATTAGATTACTAAAAATCTCTTATATATTAAAGGAGAAACATTATTAAAAAGTAACTTTGGTTTTATAAGTTATTTACACTATTGCCATTTTGCTATCGTGACGGTTCCACATGCTCTCTCAGCCCTTATTTAAAAATTCATTACTAGAAATATAACATATATTGCCATTGATATCATTTAATCATTAAAATAGTTTTATACTAAGCTTAAATTGGAATGCTTAATATATCATTTGGAGTATTGTAAAATAAAAGAAACAACTCATATAACGGACACATCACAGCAAATATCATGGTCCACAATCAATTTGACAAATTTGGAAATAAACACTCAGTTCATTACAGTTTCCATATGTAATAGAATTGTTGACCAAACTGATTTCGTGATTTACGATGCATATATCATATGCTATAATCGTGCACTTCAATACTTTAAAAAGAGAAAATAGTTTTGATTTTACTGGGTTCATACTAACTTTCTCAAAGTGATGAATATATATATTAAAATTTAGATTTTTTATATATGTTATATTTTGAATTTAAAAACGATTATAAATTACTAAAGTTGTTAAAATTCTTATGTTAAATTTTTTATGATCAATGATTTAACATTTTTATTATAACAACTTAACAAGATACACATGATTTTAAAACCATATGAATAAAAATCTCATTTAATATATATATATATATAACTATATACCATATAAGAATACATAAAATATTTTAATTTCAAAATTTTTAATGAATTTTCAAGCATATTTATAAATTATAAACTTATTATAAGTCCCACATTGAAAATTTTGTTTTCAATGATTTAAAAAATTTGTTATAAAAAATACAAATGATCATAAAACCGTATGATTATGAAGTCTCATTTAATAGATAGCCATATTAAAATATACTATATATATTAGTATCATTTAAAATTAATTATATACGAAATGGATAAATGTGATTATTTAGATTTACTTACCATAAAATGATAGTAAATAAATAAGAGTGGTTTGTCTGATTTATGTGTTTTCACCAATTTAATTATATACTTAATAATTAATGTTTCTCAATTAATCAATATATTTTTATTATTTGTTATTACATAACGTAAAATAAAATAAAATAAGTAATAGTATATAAAATTATTTGTATATACAATGTGCATCCCGCACAAGATGCCGATACATGATTATTATCCGGTATGTATATATTTGTTAACTATTATTAAAATAAAAAATGTATAGTAAAGTTTATAATCACCGAATATAATTGTTTTTATAAATTCATCCCGCACATGATGCGACTTATCACCTAATACATATCTAAGAAGATATCACTTTAAAAAAGATTTCGCGTACCTGATATTTTTCTCAAAGCATCCTACCAAAATTCCTAGATATTTTGTTGTATTTGAAAATTTGAAATGGAGTGATAATTTTAAGAGTATCTCCAATCCACGACAGAAATTAACACAAACACAATGAACAGAACATTGAGATGTATGTATGTGCGTACGAAAAGGAGAGAGAGATAAGTCCATGTGGCTTAAAAGGTCTACATGCTGACGAATGAGCATCATGCATTAATGGGGTTCCTAATTTATAGATTCAAGCCCGATTAAAGCCAGTGCCACAATCTTCCAGGAATACCATTATGTAGGTCCGGTCAACTACTGTGACACTTGACCGAACCTGAATTGTAATTTGTCCCATTGTAATACAAATAACAATTTTACAATTTAGAGGGCTGTGCAAAGAGTCTTATCCAAATCTATAAGCCGGCCTTGTCGCTACCTACCAGTATTACCGTTTTACTAACAAGTAACTTGGAAATACACTAGGGGTCTATCGGGCCCGTTTTATCTCGCCATTATTTAATCAGATTATACCGTTTTGAAGAACCTCCTGAGAACATCTCCAATCCATAACACTATTTTAGTATCAAAACTACACTATTTTAGTATAATTTCAACACTAAAAAAAAATTCTTCTCCAACCATAACACTAAACTTCACACTAAAAATTATTCTATAATATTATATATATTTATGTTTTTATTTATCATTTATTTAATTATCTATTTTATTAATAAAATAAGTGAATAGTATTTTAATGTAGTGAATAGTATCACACCAAATTTGGTGTGAAATTATAGTGTTGCACTAAAATGGTGTGATTTTTAGTGTTGGGTTGAAGAAGATTTTTGTGTCAAAATCACACTAAAATAGTGTTTTGGAGTTAGGTTGAAGATGGCCTTAGAGCATCTCCAATGGGATACTAAAATTTACTATATATTTCACTCTAAAATAGAGTAACTCTATTATAGAGTTGAATTTGCTCCAATGGTTCACTTTATAATAGAGTGAAATATAGAGTAATCTTGTTTTTTTACTCCAAATATAGAGTGAAAAAATAAGATTACTCTATATTTCACTCTATTATAGAGTAACTCTATTATAAAGTGAATCATTGGAGCAAATTCAACTCTATAATAGAGTTACTCTATTTTAGAGTGAAATATAGAGTAAATTTTAGTTTCTCTGGTCAGGGTTGGTTCAGTACATTAGAAGGATTTGAGGGGTTGATGGGAGCAAGGAATGTACGGGCATCTCTAACACCATTACATGCAGAGATGGAAGCGCTACTATGGGCTATGGAATGTATGAGAAACTTACGACAATTTCAGGTTACGTTTGCAACGGATTGTTCTCAATTGGTGAAGATGGTTTCAGCACCAGAAGAATGGCCTGCTTTTGCAAGTTATTTGGAAGATATCAAGAGTCTGAAAGAGAGTTTCATACGATCAGAGATTATTCATGTGCCAAGAACGCAAAATACAAAGGCGGATAACCTAGCACGCAGTGTCAGGACACAAACGTCTTTCGTCGTTCACATGGATCAACATCTTCCAGTGTGGTTTACAGGGTCAATATGAGTCTGTAATGTTGTCGACAAAAAAAAAAAAAAAAAAAAAAAAAAAAGTTTACCATTTTACTCTATTTTTTACTCTAAAATAGAATAACTCTATAATAGAGTTATTTTAGAGTATAAAATAGAATGATGAACAAAAAAAAAAATTACTCTATATTTGGAGTAAACCTATTTTTCACTCTATTATAGAGTGAGAAATAGTGTACCATTAGAGTATTTTTCACTCTAAACTCTATTTTAAAGTAAAAAATAGAGTAGGGTTGGAGATACTTACAGTGAACTATATTTATCGAAATGCAAGGCTCTAATGTGATGTAACACGACTTGTAGTTTAATAAAAAAAAGCGCAATCCAATGCATATATTTTGTCGAATAAAAATGGAGCATGTTCTGACTGCACACTGTTTCCAGAAAAAAAACGAAGGGATATATACTTTTAGATGACGAATCCCAAAACAACCCCGAAAATCTCCTCTCATATGCGAATGTCACATGTGATAGATACTCTTGTTACGCTAACATATGGACTCAACACGGCTCAGCAAGTAAATATGATGACACTGATAAAACAAGAATCAACTTTTTTAAAGAAAGGCAAGTCATGGATGGATTTTAAACACACCAGGCTGTATAGTACCTGGCGTTGTCTTGTGTATTTCTAACATTCTATGCATATGTATCTTAAGCTGAGGGCACAGACTCCTTAGTTTTCTTTTCTTCAACAGCTTTCTCTGCCTCTGCTGATGCTACCTTCTCCACTGGTTTCTCCTCCTTCTCTTCCACTGTTAACTTCTCAAGCAGACCAGCGGCCTGAGAGGCGTCTTTGCTCTCTTCTTTCGCTTCTTCAAATTTGGCAACTTCTTTGAACTTTTTCCATAGATGCTTTGCAGTCTGATGATGTAAATAAACACTTGATTATTTAAGCAGCTCTAAAATGACTTTATCAGGGGATCAAACAGCGGGGAAAAGGTTTCACAAACACAAACAATAAAACAAGATTCAGAGAAACAAGATTCCAACACTACACAGCTCAATACAAGTCTACATTGAGATACTAGTTATTATACTAGAGCACTGAACGAACTGCTTCTGTCTTTGCAGATGAAGCTATATAGGTAACTTTTTGAATGCCGCCACTAAGGTAAATATCAAGCAACAACCATAATACTACTACAAAGGTTTCTGATTCACGTGATAAATTTTGTTAGAGCATTTCCAAATATATTATTCTCCCAAAGTGGAGTTGAGTTTCACTCCAAGCTTACTCCATTTTTGAGTGAGATAGAATAATAAGTTAAAAATAAATTCATTACTCCAAAGTCTTGAAATAATCTCGTTTGTTATACTAACTCGTAACATTTTCTTATTCTATAATCTAGAAATAGCCTTTAACATCATATTTTTTACGTATTACAACTTGTAACATTTTGTATTATGATATTACCTAATACAATCAATAAACTGTTTAACCAGGAAAAAAAAAGAATTTATTTCTTGAAAATCGCCAAGGAAAAAGATTAAAAAATGACCAAATGTCTCGACCAAAATTAAGTAAAACCACATCCACATTCCCTCGTAAAGGCTCAGGATAGAAAGAGTCTTTTATTCCGTTCCTTTGTAAGAAATAGCGAATCATATTAAAAAGGAAAAAAACTACGGCTCCAGGGCGGTGACTTGTTGCCACTCTCCATCAACCGCCTCTTTCCACACCGTCACATTATTGTTCCCATCAGACACAGCCAACAAGTTACCCGTCAAGGACCAGGAGACCCGCCACACCGGAGCCTTAAAGTCATTCAGAACCTTACCTTCCCACTGCTCACCTTCTTTCCCCACCGTCCATATAACCACTTTCCCGTCTTGCGAGCCACTAGCTATGGTGGACTTAGGGAGACCCAAGTTGGGCGCCCAAGCCACATCACGCACCCAGTCACTGTGCTTCTGAAGAGCCGGGAAGCAATCCATCTTCCACGACCCGTTAGAGAGCTTCCACACTTTCACCGTATTATCACACCCACCCGAAGCCAGCTTGTAAACCGGATCAAGCAACCCGGAGCTGACAAGAGCCCCAGGCGCAGTGGACGGGGCCCACGAGACCGACGTGACGCCAACCGGATGCGCTTGGTCAATCTTCGTCGTGTCCCAGCCGCCGTCACCACGCCCCGTGAACACCGAGATGTTCCCGTCAGACGAACCGCAGGCCAAGGATAGTCCGAGCTCGTAAGGAGCCCAGGCGATGGAGCTGACCGAAGTTTTGTGGTCGGTGAAGACGTGGGCCTGAGTCCACTGGTTTTGGCTGCCTTCTTTCCAGAGAATGACTTGGCCATCGTAGGAGCATGAGGCTAGCATTGACCCGAACTTCGGGTGGGCCCAAGCGACCTCCCAGACGGGACCACGGTGGCCGGTTAGTGTAGCTAGGTGCTGGGATGCGCCGTTGTTGCTGACGCCGGTGATCTTGATGGTGCAGTCAGAGGAGGCGGTGGCTACTCGCTTCCCGTAGTAATCCATTTGCACGTCGTGGACGGTGTCCTCGTGACCTGTTTCAATCTTATGCCCCGCCATGGCTTCTTCTTAAAATCAAACACTGTTTGTTATATAAAGAACACTCTTAGATCGAAACTCGACCCGCCGATCATGAAGGCATTATTTTTTTTGCTAACACACAAATCGAATGCAAAGCAGAAGACGATTGCGTTGAAAATTTTCAAATTAGACGTAGCACGAGGTCAGAGTCATGATATCAAATTAAAATCGATCACGGTGGGAAAGATCAATCACAATATCGACCGAGAGAGAGTCAGAGAGAACACAGGGAAGAGAGATCGTACCTGAACGCACTGTTGATCGACGGAGAAAAAAAATGCTTGTGTGGAGAGCAATCTGGATTTTTTTTTTCTTTCTAAAGTTTTTATAAGCTGATTAAAAAAATAGATCTGGCGAAAAAAATAAGCTGAACTGCTAAACGTAATCCAGACTTAAACCAAGTGGGTCAAATATTAAACCGGATGGTTCGTTCGATAAGCCTGCTTCGAATAGAAAACCGGATGCTCGTTTGATTCAAGCCTCTTGCTAATGAAACTCGAGAATAAGTGCTTGATCAAAAGAAAAGACAATATCATACTTCTCTGTTTGGCTTCAGAATCTTTGATACTTGATTCAGACTGATCTTGAACTTGTATGAGTAGACCTTTTCATCATCGGGTTTTCATTAGTAACACTGGATAGATAGAATACACGATCAAAATATCAAAGGACCGTGAAATACATAGAATCTCTAGAAACCAAACCCACAGACCACCAAGTCATTGCTTCGACGTTGCTGAGATAAAGACAAACTAAGACAAACTCTAAAATCAACAAGCAAATAACAAAAAAGGAAAAACAGAACAAATGAAACACAAATGCCAAAGCAAACAAACAAAACTATACAAGATCAAATACCAAACAGAAGTTGTCACGTCGACAAAAGCTAAATCCACAAATCTGAGAATAAATCATAGCAAAAGTTTCAAATATGCTAAGAGATAGAGAAAAGATGTAGAAGTAAGAAAAAAAATTACAAGTACAAAAGTGAAAGAATTGGCTCTGGTGTTGTTCAAGCCAACAAAGTTGATCGGCAACTAATCATAAATCTAGTTTTTTAAAGAATTTTTTTGAGAGGTATAGAAACACAATCTATTAATCTAGTAAAACTTATATACACATTTTATCTATTTTCAAAGTGAAGTTTTGTTCTTCAAAAACTTTTATTTCTTTTAGCGTTCGCTTCAAAAATATCTTTCACTTAAAAGAACTATCAAACTTTTTTTATTAGGTCTTACTGTCTTAGACCATGATTATCGCGGTAGTTAATGGGGTTTCTTAAAACAAATTAGTGCATAGACCCCATCAAAAATTTTGAAACCGGTGACAGAAACAACAAAATAAGGATCGATTGTGGAGGGTTTTTTACACTGTTCGCGGACCCTACCGATATGTGGTGGCCGCGGTTGGTTCGCTTTTAAACTTATTTTTATTCTTTTAGACAAAAAAAAAATTGCCTAAGAAACTGTGAACGGTTTTAGGATTAATTATGCTCTTACACTCTTACTATTATGTTTTCTCTTAAATCTCTTATTGGATTTTACTATTATTTGCCTTGTCTTTTGTTCACACATCTTTTAGAATTTTATAGGATTTCAAGAATGTCTAGTGTAGAGTTTTTCAGCAAAAAGTATCTGATCTGGGTTATACATCTGTTATTGGTCATATTGCTGAAACTTGACTACAGTAGCCACCTTATTGGCTAAGTTGGCTATGTATAAAGTATAATATTTAATTAATCTAAAACTATTGAACATTGAGTCAGGTCCGGTCCGGTCCATGGCCATGGCGTAAACCACACAAATGATTGCTATACAATCGTCATAAATTAAAATATCTAGTATTCGTGCGGGATAGCCAACTATCTTAATTAGTACGATTATCCAATAAAATCGTAGCAATAAGAAGAAAAAAAAGGAAATGTTTTGAGTATAGATAAGCTCTGAAGAGAATGGAATATTCTTTAACATTTAGCGTATAGTTTATGTTGATACCTTTCTCATTATTGAAAACTTGTGGAGTTGTGGTAAGCCAGCATTGCCCACCACTTCATCATAGGCTGTAACTGAATTAGTATTTTTTGGAATGGAATTATTTGGAATGGCTTATTCCAAGAGATTCCAAAAAAAGTATACCATTTGCATGGAATTGAAAACAGTTATCATTCCATTAATTTTTGTGGAATATGTGGAACTAAAAAGAATACAGTAATAATCCTTTCATGATAAAAAAAGCACGTGAATGAATGGAATGGAATCAAACTAAAATAAAAAGTAATATTTTTAATTAAGTTTAAATATTATGTAATTTATTTATTGCAGCAAAATAGGATTTGTTACTAACTAAACAAAAGAATAGTAACATATTTTTCCTTATTTAAACAGTCATACGTAGATATCAAACCCACAAATCAAAATATGGTTTCTCTCCTTTCTTCGTTGCTAAACTGTTTTTTTTTCTGAGAAAAAGCTTAAATATTAATGTTTCTTGATCTATATAGGTAATAGGTTGTATATAGCCAAGTGTACATTTTGTTTGCTACATATTAAATAAATTTTTGTATTTTAAATTTTTTTTATAAATTTTTATAAAATCTAATTTAATATCAAACACGTTTATTGGTATATTTAACATGTTTTGATAATTTGACTTAAATTAAAAGTTACTTTCATTCCATTCCATTACATTCCTTAAAAAAGTTACCATTTGTGTTACAAAAATATTTCTCTGCAATTATCCATTCCATTTAATATTATTCCATAACTTCCATCATTCCATTAGTTGGCACTCCAATTTTTTTAATTCCTTGCATTCATAGTATTCCTCAACTTGATTACCAGTTACACCCATAGTCATCTTCCATTCTCTCGTTATCTCCTTGTTTATTGCCTGTTTTATTTTTATTTTTTCTAAACTGATCAAAGTTTATAGCTCACATCGACTATTTGACCTAACAACTTTATTTATACCAACAACAACATTAACGTTATGCTGACAAATTTCATGGTAACCCCTCATAACAATTAGGCCTAATTAATCATTACTAATTTCGTGGTCTTAGTTCATCTCTTGTGACCTATAAAAAATATTTGGTCAAGAAGCTACCAAACCAAGATTGAGTTGTGCAAGTGAGAGTTATCAACAAAAGGAAGTAACAGTTGAGAGTTAGGACACTCATCGCACCACGTAAAAGAGTTTTTATGAGATAGATAGACCGATCCGAATCACATGCAATACCGAACAAAAAGTTAAGGCTGAGAACGAACGATAGATTTTTGCGCAACTTCGTCTTATTATTATTTTGATGATGATAACAACTATACAGAGTACGAATAAAAACATCGGTGTAAAACGTGGCATATATCTGAATATTCTCTACCACCAATAACACCATCAACAACAATATTTCACACGTTATCACCGACGTCAACTCCGAGTCTTCATTCACCGTCCGTGTACCCGACTCGGTAGACTCCGGTGACATATTTAATTCCGATTCTACCCTTAATGAACTCAAATATTCCCATTGTGCCCCTGACTCTTCGGAAGCATTGCCTCTAACCTCAGTCCAACCATTAGATTCCCAAATTGCCTCTCCTCCGATCGTCGCTAGTTTACTTATCCTTGCCATCGCTGAGACCATAGATTCAACTCTCAACTCATCGATCTCTTCCTCCTCCTCGAACTCCGAGTTGACCCAGTCCAATACGCAACGCGGAGACGACTCGGTAGTGAACAAGGAGTGATGATGGTCTTGACATAGAAACGGATGCTCGAGAAGCTGATCGCAACTCCATCTCTGACTCCTGTCTCGCCTCAAGCATTTGTCCAAGAAGTCGCGACAGAGCTCCGAAACACCCGCCGGAATAAACGGCAACTCGTTTGAAAACCCGATTCGACTCAGCGAGTCGAAACCGTGGTCTTCCCACGCTGGCTTTCCGGTGAGCATCTCGATGACCGTACAACCGAGAGACCAAACGTCGCTCTCCGGTCCTTGATACTCTCTCCTCACCACCTCCGGAGCCATCCAGAGCGGACTTCCACGCGGCGCAATCTCCGCCGCCGGTTTCTCAAACTCCATCGCCGAGCCGAAGTCCGCCAGCTTAACGGAGCTTCCGCCGTTAGCGACGAGAACGTTCTTCGACTTCACGTCGCAGTGAACGATTCCGTTAGCGTGAATGTGACCGAGAGCAGAGACGAGACACCAAACGTAACGCCCGACTGTTTCCTCGTTAACGATTTTACCACCGTTAGCCACGTCACCTTCGGGTAAATACTCCAAGTGGAGATTCCTAAACGACGTCGTTCCTTCGTTAGACACGTCATCGCCGAGGAACCTCACGATATGCGGGTGAGTCTTGAGAGAGCCGAGGATCGCGATTTCGTTCTCCAGCGACTCGGATTGAGAAGGGAGACACGTGGCGAGATCTACTGACTTCACGGCGAAAACTCCACCGTCGATTTTGCTCACGGCTTTGCTTACGGTTCCAAAACATCCTCTTCCAATACAAGAACCTCGAATCCAAGAAGAAGATGATGATGATGAAGAAGAAGTGCTCTGTTTCTCCATATCTGCTTTGAACTAACTTTCGTGTGTAAATTCTCAATGACACACGACGCTATATTTATAGGTGTGTCGAATTGCTAAATGTGAACGAGAAATAAAGTTGGAATTATATTAGTTTCCGACGTGGACGTTTCTTTTCTACTTGTCTTTCTGAATTTTGAAATCGTGAAGCCATTTTAAAAAAGTTTCCCACTTGGGAAATATAAGTTTAAATGTATTTTTAGTTAGACAAATGGATAATTAGAAGAAACAGTTTGATGACGTCAGTACGACACTTGGAGAAGTTCTCGGGATGTTTTGTAAGAAACCGAGTACTTTCCATGTTATCCCTTAAGGAACAAGTTGCGGTCTGATCAGGTCCGTTGATTCGTTACCCGAAAAGGATAAAACTTGATAAGTCAATGGCTCATGTTTTTAAGCAATGTCAGTTATTTTTGTCAATTTTTTTCTTTGAATTTCAACAAAATAAACGGTTGTTTTACTTTACTGTTTTGAAGTCATTAGTGTGATGTGTGATGAGATCTCTCCGACGAATCGTGGGAACGGCAAACTAACTAAACGTGTCGATTGATTTTCGGACGTTTGTTCTGTTGACTTTTGTTGTTGGTTGTGTGTGCGTTATAGTTCTATGTTTGTTGACTGGAGTTGATTACACGATCAGACATGGAATATTCGGTGATAATCTTCCAATCATGTACTATTCTTGCAATCGTGATACTTTAACCAAACTCGTAGCAAGCCAATCATATTCGTCGAACTTTTTCTTTGTTTATCAACTTACAGATACATATGTACTCTATGTCCGATTTGAATTCAGATAATGAAACAATGGTAGCATAATAAACAATGTTGATGGTTGTAAACTTATGGTATATTGTATAACGAGTATATTCTGGATAATTCGCCGAAAAGTGAGTTTGATGGCAAAGTAGTTTGTACGATTAACTACTTCGAATTCTTGATCTTTTATTTGAAAATACCAATGTTCAAAAAACCGTTAGATGATAGTTATGCAATTTGTGATAG
The DNA here is from genome assembly GCF_000309985.2 of Brassica rapa. Classification (NCBI taxonomy): domain Eukaryota; kingdom Viridiplantae; phylum Streptophyta; class Magnoliopsida; order Brassicales; family Brassicaceae; genus Brassica; species Brassica rapa. The sequence goes on from NC_024799.2 coordinate 8,044,438, forward strand.
ATACTAATAATAGACAGAACAATAACAATACCAAAAAAAGCAACTTGTATATTAAGAATCACTCAAACAATCTGCCTAGATCTCTTTAATCCGATTTACTCAACGTCACTAGAAATAGATCGATTATTGATCTAACCAAAGCACAGTAGTCGAGATGTCTTCACCACTTGCTCTCAATTGATCGCAGTTCAGAACACACTCTAGAATTTGATATCTAAACCCAAAATCCGTGGATTAGTTGAAATACTTGATCTTCTATATATACTACAACTAACTAGTATATATCGTGAAAGACATAAATTTTCCCAAATTTTTTTGTTTGCCACCTGGCTAAACCTTATAAAATTTTGAATCATTATTTTCGACTAACAACTTTCACTTGCTTTATCCATAACTAGTATAACCACCCCTGTGCTACGCACAGGTAGCTTTTGATATAATAAAAGTGAAACAAAAATAATAGAAAGAAAGCATTGAACTGTACTGAGAATATTTATACATACCTTTGATATCCAAACCCAGTAGAAAGATGAATGCTCAATTAAAAAAAACACATTTTAGATTATTTTTTTGAATTTGCATTTTTAGATTCTTCTCTATCACCTTCATTTTTCTCTGCATCCAAAACTAACCTAGAGCTTAAACGATAAGAAAAAATAGTTGAATATGTTGTTATAAGAAAACATATTTGTGCAATAGTCAAACCGTAACAAACAGATTTGTTACTGCTCAGTTTATACATAGTAGATTCAGATATACTTACAGTTTTCTAAGTTGCTGACAAAGCATGGGTTTATTTCTTCTTAAGAATGAAGTTTTGAAACATGAATATTCTTAAATACCACTTTCATCCTGAATCATGCACAAAAATTTAAAAAATCAGAGTGTTAAACTGTAAAGTAGAGAATGATGAATGTGAATAAAAGTGACACATAAACTTGTGTAGATTTCTTTGCTACATTCAAAAGTTAAAACACAAAGATAAAGATGAAGAAGAAACGATGGAGAAAAAAAGAGATGGAGATTAAAAGTAGTTGCTTAAAAGTTATATAAGAGTTGAAACTGAAAACATAGTATGAGAAAATTTAGGAATCAGAACGTATTGAACTTTAGGGATAATTATTTATTTTATTTGAATCGAACGTGCTGGTGATCTGAGAAATTCTAGGAATTTAGTTTTTACATGTTTAGAAATAATGGGAGTCGAAACATGTTCTTTTTATTGGCACAATTTTTTTTTTACAAAAGTTTGCCACATATCAATTTTTGATTTGCGAAGCGACTTGCGCTTTAGTATATAAGAGATACAGGCCACAGCCTATGTAATTCAAACATCGTTCACATCTTGAGCTTACATAGTGTTGTTTAGGTCTTCTAAACCCATTTTTACAAAATTGTTTTAGAAAATTCGTTTTATTTATGACTGCTCTGTCATTATTTTTAGAACACTGAAAATATCAATATACATCTCATTTTTAGAACTTTAAGTTAACACATAATATACTATATATAAAATCAGAGTACTTGAATAAGATGGAATTATGCAGGCTTCTGTTTTTATATCCATTATAGTAAAAATAAATATTTTTATAAGTATCATTCAAATAACATGTAAAATATATTCTAAAAAATTCGTTTTAATATATCATTCAAAGAACATGTAACATTGTATTCTTACAAATGTGAAATCAGATGGGATATAACGATACGTACTAATAAAAACCACTAAGCTGCATGCATGTCTCCGTGTCGTTCAAAATTGTATATCTATTATTAATAAGCCCATAACCATTTTAAATCTTTTTTTTATCGTCCAACTAATAATTAGCGCTTAAACATTTTCAATCATCAATGTCGACGAGGGTCCATCGGCAGTACAGTGTGTGTACTGTGTACGCAAATCATGGATTCTAAAATTAGCGAACCGAATAAATGAAAATTGGAAGCGAGTTAGTAGCGCGTAGCGACAGAGTTTGTTGTCCAAAGAAGTTGATATGAGACATGAGATTGAAAGAGAGGTTCATCACTACTATTCACTTATCACTTGCGCATCTAAACTTGAAGAACTAAATCTTTGGTGGGGCTAACTTGTGAACCTTACGTGTCGCGAAATTGTTGGTCCACGATCTCCAACAGAGAACCAAAGACTCCAGTTGTCCGGACTCACTTATGTTTTTTTTGCTAGAAGATTGCACTATTGACGTGCCTTCACCACCTCCACCACCTCCACCACCACCTCTACTATAAATATAACTTTTTGTTCTTTTGTTAGGTAATAAAACAGATTATTTACTCAACGTGATCCTTGAGGGAATGAAGAATAAAAAATAAAAAATGTTATTTTAGGTTGAACGGCTATTCACGAATAATGTTGACCAAGAAAAAAAATGTTCATCAGCGGTATTTTTATTAGATTTAATAGTTTCTAATTCATGAGTTGACAAAAAAAAGTTACGAATTGTTTAATTAATTAATTTTTGTCAACTATTTAATTGATTAATTAGGTTTTCAAATACTTTTGCTGCTTCTATTCACTTGCCATCCACCTATGACCTATGGTATTTACTTATTAAGAAAACGTCACTTTTGGGGGGAAAATCCGCCGCAACTATCATATATAAAGGTATATGTATGTTGTCAAAATAAAATAAAATTTTATTTGTTTGCTTCCTGGAGATCTCTGACCTTCCGTGAACGTGAAGTATTAAACTAACGGTGCACCACTTGTTGTATATCCTTTCAAATACAGTCCAAAAAATAAGATATTATCTTGAGATTTAATGGACCCATACCATATTAACAAGTTACAGATCGAGCAATCCACTTGGAAAACATATTAGACAATGCAAGTGCAACATGTCATTCGTTGCTACTAAACTTTTATGTAATTTTCTAATCGAAATCTACACAATACATGTATGGTTTATGATTAAAGTAATAAGGTCATGCATTTACTCTGAAAAGGAGAAAATTATTAAAAGAAAAAGCTAAGATAGTAAGAGATAGTAAGATAGAGACAATATATTATTTATGTTGATTTGCTTTAATAGTTGCCTTAAATAAATAAATAGTATTCTGGGTACTAAAATGCATGTCAAGGAGGAAAACACAATGGAGACATAAGTTGCTGTTTATGCTGATAAGTGTTGTGGGAGGAGAAGACAAAGACGAAGCAGAAAGAACTCGAAATCAAGGTGGCCGACAAATATAGCATGCTTATGTTATTGCAACTCCGAAGAAACCTCTGACAACATCATCTTCAACTTTTTTATATAGGATTAATTCAAGATCATGCACGCTGATCTTCGTATCACAAAGATAACGCGATCCGAACGGTAGTAAACGTTGCAGGCTTGCAGCAGTACAAAACTGAAGAATGTAGACGGTGCAAAGCATTATAAGCGTGGTTGAGGCGGTATGGACTATCACAAAGTTGAATGCAAAATTACCTGTACAGCTGTACTATAATTGATAAAATATTGTTATCCATGATTTTAAACCAGAATGTAAACAAAACTGTAGTATTTTGATAGAATTTTCCAAATGTAAAATAGATGAAGCAAACAATCAATCTATTTAGTGATCAGTAGAGACGACATGTTACTTCAGATCGTCGAAGCATCCGAGTAAGCCTACAGGTAAATGAATATTTCCATAAAAAGTTTTAGACATGCATTTTTCGATTAAAACATTAAACCAATGCTGAGAATCAGATAATTCGAATTGTTTGCACCTATAACGTATCTACGATTCCCTCCAATTCATTAATTAATTCCTGAGTTACAAAGAAGTTACTATAGAAGTAAATGATTTGATTCCTATAGTTTATATTCAATTTAACAAAACGAGGGACCACACGCAAAGACACAACTTCTAACGTCTAAAGAATAGTAAATGATTTGGTTCACTACAGTTTATATCCAATTTAACAAAATGATGGACCACACACGAAGACACAACTTCTAACGTCTAAAGAATAGTAAATGCCAACCAATGGCCAGTTGTAGGCGACGAACTATGTCTTCGATATCGTGCATATTTAATTGCATGCGATATGCGAGTGCTTGTTTTTTTTTAATAATGGGTTTGTTGAGAAGTCTAACTCAACAACTTTTTCTTTCCAAGCGTCATTCTTTTTTTTTTAGCTCAACAACAACTTTTCATTAACCAATAGTGAATATAAGATTACAACCTCAAGAGATTTAAACCCAAAATACAACCGACGAGATTTAATATCGCCTAGGAACACGGAGTCGAAACTGGAATGGATCCTAGACTACCCAATCTAATTCATCGGTGTATTTTTCACCACAGTGAAACAAATTTCTCCCACGATCCGAGAGAAACCGTCTCTTGACCCCTACTTAGACCAAACGAGACGATAATTCTAAAACCTCGACATTGACAAAGCTAAAACCGGATTACAGATCAGCCTATGACATTGGACTCCAAAATATTAGAGTGATATGCACGGCCCAACATCTCATCACCTTGCCGGCGCAAATTCAGAAAAAAACCCATCGCCGTCAAGTTCAGAATCCGCTCCTTAGCCATGAACCCGGATAGAACCCGTACTGAAAGTCGGGCTTGGCGAACATGCATTGAATGGACCAGTAAAAAAAGAACAATGGTCATGAAGTTTCACCGCCGAACGAGACACCGGACGAGCCCAGAGACGTCGCCGTCGGTGCTGGGATGTGAAGCTCCACCGCGTACCCACTGCAGAGTTCGTCCTCCGGTAGACTCCTCCGTTGAAACAAAACCCTGCGACGCGTCTTCCCCGAGAACCGAGGACCAGAACCATCTTCACCAACTGTTGCATCACACCTCTGTTTGGCACACCGTCACACCAGACTGTAGATCCATGGTGGAGGAGGTCTCCCACTGAGCCACGTGCTGTCACCGTGAGAGGAGCGTCGGAGATCTAAAACGGAAAATCGACTCGTTAACTCCTCTCAACCCTAAAAGCCGACCTCTCCCACTTCCGCCTTCCTGCGACTCACTGCTCCTCCAAGAACGCCGTGAAATTTTTCCTTGACCACACAAGTCTCCGGAATCACTCCGATAACCCAGAACAACACGTATCTCGTCTTAGGTTAAGGTCGGAGAGAAAGAGGCAAAGAGAAAAGAAGATAGAAGGAAGGAGGGGACCCTCCGGCACCGGCCATACGCCGGACCGGAGGTAGATCTGAGAAACTTTTTTTTTTCGGCGGCTAAGAGAAGGAGTCGAGAGAGACTAGGGTTTTTTTTACGTAGAATGCTTGTTTTGTTGTTTTGATTTTCCAAGCGTCATTCTTGTAAACGAGATGAGCAAAGAAAATAAACAGACATTGACTTGTAATGGGATGATATAGGTGTGAAAATCATGAATTTTTCTAAATACACGAAGAAAATTACAAGTAAAGTTAGGTTTGATTGGGTATCCGGGTTGGTTAAGATGTACATATGTGATTGTACCAATGATCTAAGTTCTCTTAGTTAGAGCATCTCCAAAAGAAACTCTATAACTTCAAATATAGAGTTTTTTGTTCTCCAAAAAAGAAGCTTCACTACTCAAAACTTCAAATTTGAAGTTTCATCTTTTTATTTGTATTTTGGTCCTTATAATTAATTACACATCACATTTATGATTCTTAAGTAGTTTCTCATTTATCGTTTAATCTTTTAAATTTTTGTATATCATAAATAATTCAATTTTTTTTAATAAATTCAAATTTTACACATAAAATTAAATAAAATTTTTAAAAGAGATTTATACTATTGTAAAACTAGAATTGGACAACAAGAATATTACAAAAGAAACTAATAAAAAAAAGTTTTTTTGAAAAGATACATGAAGACATAATTATTGCACAAAATTGAATAGAACAACAACACTAATAGTCTAGTAAATTTTCTTTGGAACCTCTAAAATATTGTTCAAACAAATTTTGCTTAATCGAAAGTAGATCATTACGGAAATAATTTTATTGAATAATGTGATATTTTGCTTGTACTTTAATAACTAATTATGTATTACTATTTATAATTTTATATTTTAGTGTAAGATTTTATTAATTAATATTACTGTAATATTTTTTATATATGTACTAGTGATTTATAAAAGTTTTATGGATTTATATTAATTATGATAGATTTAAGGACTTTAGTGTAAATTACAAATAATTTTGAAGTTAAATTTGAAGTTTTGCTTTTGGAGAAGAACACCTTGAAACTTTAAATATAAAATTTTGTAAACTCTAAAATAGAGTCTTTTTGGAGATGCTCTTAGATTGTTGCATATCCTTATGTAATCACTTTCTTAATTAAGAAGATATTTTCATTTCACGTCAACAGGTTTAAGTCAATCAACTCAAATGTCGATCTTGTAGGTCATAGTGTTGCTTGTTAGGCTTTCATCTTCATATATTTGTTTTTGACAATAAGGGGAACAGTGAAATAAATTCGACAGATAGAAGCTAAAGTAAGTGAACAAACATTAGTTTAGTTACATTGAATTAAATTGGTGGGAAGACACATGATGTGTGTGGGACTAAACTGAATCAGAAAAAACAAACAACGAACAGAAAGGCTTAACAACGTGACGGTTTGGGGTCCATTGAGAGAACAAAAATAGCAACGTGTTCTCCGCCTACAACACATAAACATGTGTTTATCTTTCACGTGTTGTTTTTCCGTTCTTACTTTGACCATTGTCTTCTTGCTCTTTCACAAACACAATCCTGTTTTTCTTATATGTTCATCTTATCCTTTATCGACCTTCTCCATGTCGGTATTAATTATCACCGCACAAAAAATATTGTTTTGATATGTTAGAAAATAGTGTGATAAATATTTATGACAAGTTTATTTTATTGTTTCAAAGTAACAGAAGTGACTTAAAGGTGATTGCCTTTGTGGTATAAACATACCACCTATTGATCTGGTATTCTGGCTCGAACTCTTATGTGGAGACGGAAAATGTGGTCAATATACTAGACTTAGATGACCAAGTGTTCTGGGTTTAAGGGTTTTAACTTTAACCAGTGTACTAATTGATTGAAAGAATTAACCAAGCAAGTAAATGAGCCTTTCCTTCTTCCGTAGTCCAGTGGCCATGTGTGACCCAGCTCACCTCGGCAGCATGTGGAGAATTTTTTTATTTTTCTTTTGCTTCCAGCTTTCAACTTCTCAAGCCGACTCTAGATCTTTCGTAAAAGCCACTAAGCTCTTCTTCGCATAATTTCAGCTTGCAATTCGTGTGGAATTCGTCTCATAATCTCTTGCAAATTAGGCGCTTCAATACAAGACACAATTTGTAAACTATTTCACTCTTGTTAATATAAAATGCATCGAAAGTAAGGGGGTTTAATCCATGACAACATTGTTATGATATGTGTGTTATATAAATAAGATTTCTTAGGTAATTTGTTGTAGCTTCAATGTGTATCAAGACTAAATGTAGAAAGCACCAATCAATGAATAGGTTGAAATAGAAATACAGTTGATAAGAAATGAAAGTTTGGGTTATTTGATAAGAAATGATAAGAAATACAGTTAAATGTGACAAAAGAAAAAATTATTTCGGGTTATTTGGTTTTGAGTTTGGCCCAGCATTGATAAATTTACTTGGCGAATAGCCTCTTGTCCCTCTTCACTCTTTTTGATAGATCATAATTTCTCAATAATGTTCTCTTGAACCTTGTTGGTTACTTGGTTCTAAATGATATTGGTAGAATGACTCTTTGACCAGCGTCACATGTCATGTCGATTTCACGTTGCATCTCAAATACGATTCATCATTCATGTTGGATTTATGGATTCAAGCTAACAAAAAAAGCTTTATAGTTAGATGAATATATAAGTTTATTTTGTTCTGATTCAAGCTTCGATTCTCTTTGAATTAGCGTGCATCTTTTTTAATTCTAAGGTAACTAAAACTCAAAGTGAGCTTAAAGACATCTTAAAAACGAATTTCTAGACCACAAATCATGCTTAAATTTTTGGATACGATGAATAACAAACTCAGCCACAAACCAGAACTCACACATACACACTACTAACATCTTTCGAAAAAATTTACTACTAATCTTCTACTGAGAACTCACTCTTCTCCAACTTTACGATCACATCAAGTTTTAAACACCACGATCACATCAAGTTTTAAACACCTGAACTAACGAAAGAAAAGGTACACAACCTGTAAACTACTTTCAGGTGCAATTCTACTTCACATAAAATGCAGTTTTGTGATCAGGGTGTTTAATTCTTTTATGTATAGGAACAAACTCTCACTTGTGTTGGAAGTATATAAATAATAATAATAACGAACTGATAATTAGATTAAATCCGATCAATGCTCGATTCATACAAGTACATCGGCCACATTGAGATCATAACTACGTTAGAAAGAATAAATAAATGAATTATTGTTCTAAATAAAGCTAAACCAAAGTAAACCGTCTCTCCCTCTTTTTCTAGATAAACTGACGCAAAGGGATCAACATCACACTAATATCATCCGATGAGCCTCGTGAAGCCGATAGTTCGACCAGCTTCTTACATGCTAACAACAACGGCTTCATCTCGGTGATAACATTTATAAAACAAGGTTTTATTGAAATATAAAATAGCTTCTTAAAGCTTTATTTAAGTGAAAGAACAAGAAAGGGAGAAGTTTGTGTTTGTCTTCAAGAATTAAAAGAAACGTTTGATTTCATAAACTATTTGATGGAGGCTGCTTCTATGAGCAGCAAGGTTACAAAACACATTCTCATAACAGTCATATTTATATGAAACTCTAGAACCCTAAACACTTGGAACTTGTTGTCATTTCTTTGGGTTTCTGAAGATTGCATTGAGCTTCTTCTTTGGGCTCTAATACTCCCCCGCAAACTTGGCAGCGGGTGAAAACGAAGCTGGCAAGTTTGAATGATCATGAGAATGAGTTTGGATGGCTGGACAGGGATGTGAGCAGATGTAAACACCTCCTAAGGTAGCTGTAGTGAGAGTAAAACAATAGACTTCAGAACCAGATGAGAACTCTTGGTCTATACTTGGAGATCTATCATGACTCACTCAGAGGTTTCTCTTGAACTTGGAGAGTTTAGTATAGTCTCTCAGAGGTATTTTCAACCATTGTTCTTCACAAAACTCTTGGTTGTCCTGCACCATCACTTAGCAAACAGAATACATGTCCACAACTACTGAAATTCTTCAACTCTAACATTCTCTTTCCCGTTATCAGCCACATCTTTAATATTATTTCCAGAGCATCTTAACAAACTTGCAGCAGACAGCCAACAGAACCATCAAACCAAGCAATTTTCACAGTAGCAGCTTCTTCTCATTCCACGATCTATAACTAATCCAGAAATCATCTAAACTAGCCATATGACACGTTCTATCTCCAAGAAAAGTGGGAAACGTTACCGTCATTTATAGCACCAACTCCACAAGCTTTGCAGTTTTGGAGCTGTCATTTGATTAAAGCTGCCACCTTTAACTCTTCTTCTTCTTCATTAGGATCTCGAACTTGTTCCCCTGCTTTTGTGCTAGCCGACAGGAAGGAGACAACTTGGAAAGCCTGCTTCTTCAATTAAAACGCAAGTCTGGGTTTTGGTCAGGACAGTGTTAATAGGATCTGTCTTGGTCGCTGGTTCTTCTCTCTCTCTCTCTTTTTTTTTTCAAAGGAAAAAGAGATGAGTGATGGAGCTTGTGAGAAGTTGAGATGAAGCGTAGAGACACCAAGATCTAATCCCTGGTGCTCTGATACCATGACTTATTTCTTGAACTTTCTTTCTTACGATTCAACGTTACAAGAGATGTCTTATTTATACATAATAATGAAAACCCTAGTCTTCTAAACAGGTGTCATCATCAGCTTGAAGCAAGGCCATCAAGGGCTGAGAATGGATTGGACAGCTTGAGCTCAAACTTCTCTTTTGCAGTCTGCTTTATCGTACTGCTTGCTGTCTTCTTGGACTGTAGCTCTTTAGTTTTAATAACCGCAGACGACCGTTGAGACTCAAGCTTGCTGGGCTCTTCATTGCGTTGGGCCTGAACATCTTCCGGGTACATTTTACCCTTTCCCTTTTGTTCTCTAGTTAGCTTGGTCAGGCCCAAGCAACTCTCTTTCTCTGCTTGATGTTTCTCTGTTTCCACAGAAGGTACTTGTGCTGTAATAGCCCCCCTCAAACTTGGTGTTGGTGGAACATCTACACCCAGTTTGTAGCGTAAGGAGGAGAAGGCCTGAGCCGGTAGTGACTTAGTAAAAATGTCAGCGAGCTGGAGGCGAGCCGGAACATGCTTTACTACTACAGCACCCAAAGCAACTCGTTCTCTGATATAATGATAGTCTATCTCGAAGTGCTTTGATCTTTTGTGGTAGGCTGGGTTCGCTGTTAAGTGGACAGAGGAGAGGTTATCACAATACAGCTCAGGAGTCACCGGTTGAGGTACTCCAAGCTCACGTAAGACAGAGCATATCCAAGACAGTTCCTTTGCCGTTTCTGTAAGGGAGCGGTATTCAGCTTCAGTGGAGCTACATGAGACGGTTGGTTGTTTCTGAGAAGCCCATGAGATGATGTTTGAGCCGAGGAAAGTGCAGAACCCTCCAGTAGAACGACGAGTAGAGGAGCAGCCACCCCAGTCACTGTCACTATAAGCTCTTAGAGTGAAATCAGTATCTGCAGTGAAGTTGATCCCCATTGACAGAGTGCCTTTGAGATATCTCAGAATCCTTTTTAGTAGAGTGAAGTCTGAGATAGAAGGAGCATGCATTTTTTGGCACACATAGTTGACGGCAAACTGAATATCAGGGCGTGTCAAGGTAAGATACTGTAACTTGCCAGCCAAGCATCTGAAGTATGTTGGGTTTGAGAAGAGAGGTTCCGGTTGCTGTTGTGGATCTTTTCCTCTGTTAAGCTGTTGAGGTAGAGGAGTGGCTATTGGGGAACAGTCGCTCATAGAGGCCACAGCGAGTATGTCTTTTGCATACTGTTCTTGACTCAGAAACAATCCATTTTCGTGAAAGATCGCTTGGATACCGAGAAAGTAGTGCATCTGGCCAAGATCTTTCATCTTGAACTGCTGGTTGAGAGCTTGTAGAAGTTGAACCATCGCAGTAGAGCTGTTTCCAGTCAGAAGCATGTCATCGACGTAGAGAAGAAGCATGATGACATCTTTACCTCGAGAATAAATGAATAGAGATGGATCTTTAAGACTGCAGACAAACCCAAACTCAAGAAGATAGGAGCTGAACTTGTCAAACCAGGCGCGAGGCGACTGTTTTAAGCCATACAAGGCTTTGTGAAGAAGGCATACGTGATCAGGTTTTGTTTTGTCAGTGAAGCCAGCTGGTTGTTTCATGTAAACAACCTCAGTGAGATCACCGTGTAAGAAGGCGTTTTTAACGTCCATCTGTTTGATATCCCACTTCATGACTGTGGCAATGTGGAGAACCGTTCTGACTGTTGCAGAGCGGACAACTGGGCTGTATGTTTCGAAGTAGTCGACGCCTTCTTCCTGGTCATATCCTTTTGCGACGAGTCGAGATCGGTGTGACTTGAAGGAACCATCCGCATTGAGTTTGACTCGATGTACCCATCTTGATCCCAAAACGTTCATGCTGGGAGTAGCAGGGACTAAGGACCAAGTTCCTGTCTCTTTACAGTTATCAATTTCTTCATGCATAGAACCGTTCCAACCCGGGTGTTTGAGAGCCTCTGAGACGGTTTTAGGTAAGGAGTGTGATGCCTTTTGGGTTAAGAGACAGTACCGAGGATTTGGTTTTGATATTCCAGCTTTTGCTCTGGTGATCATGGGGTGAGCTGATGTAAGTGTAGGCAAAGACGATTGTTCTGTCCTGCGTTGTGGAGTGGTAGAGCTGTTGCCAATAGAAACAGGATCGGAGCCTGACGTACACTCAGAACTCTCCACTCCACTAGCAGTAGAACAACCTGAGCCAAGCACTGGTGAAGGAGATAACTGAACTGATGATCGTGGTTGTCTTGGAGTAGCAGGAGCAGAGCTGTCGCTTGTCACAGAAGTTAAAGGAGGAAAATCCTCAGGAGTAAATATTGGGTGTTGAGACGTTGGCCTCTTGGAGGAAATCACCTTAGGAGCTTGGTGTTGCGTTGTTTTACTTGAGACGACAGCAGGAGTGGTCTTTTGGAAACTTTTGTACCAAGCATCCATTAATGGTGAGGTTGCAGGTGGGTGAAGATGAGCATACTCTTTTGAGAACGGAAAGGATTGTTCATTAAAGATAACATGCCTAGAGATATAGACACGACCTGTTGTGGGTAGAAGGCATCTGTATCCTTTGTATCGCTCATTATATCCCAAGAAAACACACTGCAACGATCTAGGGTCCAGTTTGGAAGAGGCATAGTCCCTGAGCATTGGGTAACATGCACAGCCAAAGACCCTGAGAGCTCTGTAATCTGGTGGCTTGCCATGAAGAAGTTCAAAGGGGCTTCTGGAGTCATCAAGGGCCGTATGAGGGAGGAGGTTACTTAAAAAATTTGCGGTAAAGAAGGACTCAACCCAATACTTGTGTGGGACTTTGCTGTGAAATAGAAGTGACAGACCAAGCTCAGTTATCTGACGATGCTTTCGCTCAGACAACCCATTTTGTTGGGGTGTGTGGGGACAGGAGATGAACTGTCTGATCCCATTCTGTTGGAGATGGCTTAGGAAGGGTTTGCTGACAAATTCCCCTCCTCCATCACATTGAAAAGTTCCAATAGAAGTATGAAACTGGTTTTGAACCATTGAATGAAATTTAACAAAGGTATCAAAGAAGTCTGACTTATACTTCAAAGGAAAGAACCAACAGAATCTAGAGTAGTTGTCTATGAAGACTACATAATATCTAAACCCCTGAACTGACATAACAGGTGAGGGTCCCCATAAATCACAATGAAGCCTCTCCAATGGTCTTGTGGCGACAAAGGTAGAAGCAGCAAAGGGAAGGCGTGAACTCTTTGCAAGTTGACAGGCTTCACAGAAGGTTTTGATATGTTTATTGATGTAGATAGACTTAGTTGATGATAGTTGTTGAAGAACTTGGAGATTTGGATGTCCCAACCTCTGGTGCCAAACATCATCAGACGCTGTGACTTGTCTTGACGAGTAGAACACTTGAGACGGAGCATCAGAGAGCTTGTAGAGACCTTTATTGCGACTTCCCTGAAGAAGAAGCTGCTTGGTTGACTTATCAAACACACGCACATCATCAGAGTCAAACACAAAGGCACATGGATAGTCTGAAGTAGCTTGTGATACAGACAGAAGTGATTTAGCCATATCAGGACAAACCAAAACATTATTTAAAGGAATGTTACCTGAGGCAGTTGACAGAGATGTAGAGCCAGTGTGGGTGATAGGAAGGAACTCTCCATTTCCAACCATCACCGAGTCAGAACCAGTGTAGGCCTGAGACTGTTGGAGATGCCGTGGTGAGTTGGTGACGTGTGTGGTGGCACCTGAATCAGAGAACCACTCATGGCCAGAACTGCTTGTAACGTCTGTGATGCGAAGGGCTGCTAGAGCATGTGGCATTTCCTCTGATTGATAACCGTTATCAAACCTATGCCAACAGCGAAGAGCTTGATGCCCTGGCTTTCCACAGATCTGACAGATGAGGCGTGAGTCTGAGTCGGAGCTGACAGAAGAACGAGAGGATGGTGAGACATGTTGATGAAAGCCTCGGCCTCTTGTTGAGTAGCCTCTGTTCTGACCACGACTTCCACCTCGCTGAAAGTTACCCCTTCCTCTGTTGGAGTAAAAAGCAAGGTTTGGAGTTACAGAGCTCTGGTCGACATAGCTTTGTAGTCTGTCTTCGTAGCTGGTAAGGCGAGGGACAACATCCTCAAACGTTGGTGTGGGATGAGAGTCCATTGAGCTTTCAATGGTGGTTTTGATAGGCTCATATTCTTTACCAAGACCATGAAGAGCAGCAAAGACTTTCATTCTTTCAGAGACTGGACTTCCGATAGAAGAGAGTTGAGAACAAACGCTTTTTATGTCTTTGAGATAGATGTCCATCGTCTTCTCCATCTTGGAGACGGTTTGAAGCTTTCTTTGAAGCTCAAATAAACGAGACGAGGATGAGCGGTTGTAGTAGCGAGCAAGAGCTGTCCAGACTTCATAGGATGTTCTACAATCGACTACAACACCAAGGATGTCTTCTGAAAAGGAACCAAGTAGCCAAGATTTGACGACCTGATCTGTCTGGAACCAACGACTTCGTTCTGGGTGGGGAACTTCTGTCTCGGTGCCGTTAATACCTGGAACACGCACGGTGGTTGGAGGTTCTGGATTGAGACCGTTCACAAAGCCAAGTAAGCCTTGTCCATTGAGGAAGGCTTCAAACTGAGATTTCCAGAGGATGTAGTTGCGCTCACTGAGGGTAACGGTCACACTGTTTTCTATACTCAGAGTTGGGGGATTGTACACCTCCATGGCCATAGCATCCGAGAATCTATCCCTGATGCTCTGATACCATGATAACATTTATAAAACAAGGTTTTATTGAAATATAAAATAGCTTCTTAAAGCTTTATTTAAGTGAAAGAACAAGAAAGGGAGAAGTTTGTGTTTGTCTTCAAGAATTAAAAGAAACGTTTGATTTCATAAACTATTTGATGGAGGCTGCTTCTATGAGCAGCAAGGTTACAAAACACATTCTCATAACAGTCATATTTATATGAAACTCTAGAACCCTAAACACTTGGAACTTGTTGTCATTTCTTTGGGTTTCTGAAGATTGCATTGAGCTTCTTCTTTGGGCTCTAATACTCGGTTCCTACACAGAAGGGACGAGCAATGTCTACTGCTTCTTGGTTACTCACTTTGTCCCATAGACCGTCCGATGCCAAGATCAAGAACTCGTGGTCCTGATCAATTCTCAACATCTTAGTCTCTGGTTCGGCTATAACCCATCTCTTGAGATGAGCATCGCCGATCCCTCTTGATACAGCTAAAGAACCTTGAATCCTCCAAACACCGTTAAACGTATCCACATATCCACCCTGCAAAAATAATTAATCTATTATTAGAAACTTTCCATATTCACAAATTAAATATCAATAAGCGTGAGACTATTCTCACCGTGGTTTCAATTCTTTCCCGTTCATCGTCTCTAGACGGCCTGTGGTCGGAAGAGAGAGCCTCCGCGACGCCACCTACGCTCATGACGGCGCGGCAATCACCGGCGTTGGACACAACGAGGTTCCTGTCTCTGACCAAAGCCGTGACGCAGCAGGAACCGCCTCTAACGTCTTTCTCTTCAAGAAACGCAGCGTCTGTGGTTAAATAACCGCGTTTCACCGCGTCTGCTATCTCAGACTCGTCGCACTTACCACTCACCTCTTCCAAAACGTTCTTATCTAAGTTCTTGGCCGCAAACTCAGCCGCCTTCACTCCTCCGTGACCATCGTAAACTCCGAACATCGCCTGCTTGCGATCTCCTCGAAGATTGGTTAACGCGGAGAAACGATCCTCCATAGCTTCTCTCCTTCCTCTTTTGCAGTAAACAGAGTAACCATCGCCTTCCCTCTCCACCTGTCTACTCTCCTCCGACGCCGGAGATGCGAAACCGGCGGTGCCAATCGGTATATCAAGCCTCGTCGGCCGTTTCCTCTTCAAGGCGGAAGGACCAGTGCAGGAGGCGGCGGAGATAGAGTCGGATCCTCCTAGCACTAACGGCGCAGGAGCGAATCCGGTCGGCGGTTTCTGGAAACGGAGACGGAACGGAGATTTAGGGGAAGCGGCGGCGGCGGCGGAAGGAGAGGAGGGAGAGGAAGCGGAGGGTTTGAGATGAGAGAGAGTGAGAGAGATGGTTTCTTGAGGCGAAGAGAGTATAGAAGCTTTGTTGCAGAAGAGAGAAGACGACGGGGAGAACACCGGAGAGCTGCAGACAGCGACGGAACAAGACATGGTTTAGTCTAACAGAAAATTCGAGTTCAAAGATTGATCTGTGTCTTGTTTTTCTTTCTCTCTATCTTTGTCGTTGAGAAATATAATGAGGATAGAGAGAGAGAAGAGGTTTAAATATAAAGAGTGAGAGAGAAGGTGATGAGTTAATATAATATTAATGGAGTCCGTGTTTATCGAGCCGCTTCTCTTTATTCAAACTTTAGTTTCTGTCATTGACTTTTGAAAAGACGTATGTGCCCTTTGCAATTCTTCTGGTCTCACCTTCTACAAAAGTTATTATTATTTTTAGGGTAACAAAAATAGAATTTTATTCAGTTGACCAGAAAAGAGAATTTTATTTTGCTTTTTACTGGGAGAAAGTAGAATAACATAATTGTTTTTGTATCTTTATAATAATTTTGTATATATTATACGAGTTAAGTGTATTTAATATTAATTTTTATTAAATAAGTAATGTGAGTAGTTGGATTAAGGGCATCTGCAATGGAGCCTCTTAGCTCCAAAACCTAGGTAAAAAATTATAAAAAATTTGATAGGTTCCACACAATATTAAGGATTAGCCTTTTCTTATCCTTATATAAGGATCAATCCTTGAAAAATATTGTCACTGTTTGCGGGTCCCGCTGTTTAATGGCGACTTACCATTGGCTATTTTTTTTTCTTTATTGAAAAATAAATAATAAAAAAAATAAAAAAATGAATTTTTAAGGATTCTTTACCGAATCCACGGTTGCAGATGGTCTAATATTAGATGATAAGTGTCTTATTATTTGTTTTGTTGGAAAGTGAGTTGGTCTTTTACTCAAAAGTATCCACCAAGGAGAACTTCCCCTCTCACAATGCATAAAATGTGCAAAAGATCTTAATTGTACATGACATGAGTTACATATTGAGACACTTTTTCTCTCTTTTTAACACATTCAGACACAACACGCTGGAGGGACACTTTATCATGTTTCTGAGCTGATTTGAGACCAATATGCCCCTCACTTCCTTAACCGAGACCAGGGTTGAGTTAGTGATAATATTTTTTATATTGTCAAGTTGTCAACAACTACCGTTCAGCTTTGCGTTTTGTGTTTACTCGGAGAAGTTGTCGTTTGGTTCCTGGAGAGCAGTGACAAACAACAGCTGTCGGATGAAAGCCAATCCAAAGGTGAAGACCAATTTTGGTTGAGAAAGTAGATTTGATAATAAAATATTCCTTCTTCTCCACATATATATATATTTGTCTTTTTTCAAAATTTTAAGATCTATAAAGAAATTATAATTGTTACAATAAATTATAATTTCTTTTTCTTTATATTTTAAGATACACTTGTATATATATATTATATATATTTTAAAAATTATATAAAAATACATGGACATAGAAAATGTGGATGGAAAAAGTGTAGATATGGAAAAAAAAATACACAAAAAATACATGTCACACCAGTTAGTTCTATATTAGTTACTTGTTATTCTTGTTTATTTCACCCTTTAATGTGTTTTGCCTATATTTTCTTTTCAAAATATTTAAATCAAATAAATTTATGACTATAAATTATGATTTTTAATTCTCTACATTTAGACATCCGTTTTGGTATATATATATATATATATATATAATATATATATATATATATATATATATATATATATATTTTAACATTTATACAAAAGGTTATTTGAACATAAAAAGTTTGGATAATAATTTTTTTTTATTTGAGAAATGTGGACAGCAAAATTGTGGATATAGTAAATTTTGTTTATTTTTCATATTCAAAAAACCTGGACATGATTTTATGGACAAAGTTTTGTGAACAAAATTTTGTAGAATCAATTTTGTGTCCAAGGTTCATTTCCAGACATTTCTTCGTAAATTTGTGGACATGATTTTGTATAGGATTTACAGATTTTCCAAGTCATATATTTTTTAGTTTGTTTCTGAATTATACAAGATGCCATAGATGAAAGTTCGTCGGAAGAGTTCTCAATCATATAAAATTTTGTAAATACTGTTTTGTAGATATATAATATATATATATATATATATATATATATATATATATATATATATATATTTTATATATTATATAGGATTCTAAGGACATAGAGTTTGTGGACACAGTTTATGTGGACATACATATTTCATTCAAACATCTGGACGGAAGAGCATCTCAATGGAAGAACACTAAACCTTTAAATTAAATCTCACGGAAGGAGCCATTTTTAAGGCTCCACTGAAATAGTCATGTGCTTTACACCATTTTTTTTTCACAAATCTGAAGCAAGTCTAAATCCAGTGTTTTCCATATATTACTTCATCATAAAGAAATCTTGATATGTAAATAAATCAAAGCTTCACTGAGCTTAAATTCATGGAGTTTTCAGTTTGGAAAAATATTAATAGCTAGTCTAATTAGGTTAAAAACAAAGGAACGGCAGAGAAGACTTGGACTTCTTCTCCGTCGGCGGAGGAACGACGGAGAATCAAAAAAGAAACCTTTTGCAGACTGATTCCTAAGATGCATTGGAATTTTTCTTGGCCTTCGCCGGAGAAGACTTGGACTTCTTCTTCGCCATTGTTGTTCGTCAAACTGCAGATCCAATTCAGTAAGCTTTTGAGTTCACTTAATCTACGTTCCAGTTGTTAGAAAGAGAGATGAAGAAATTAGAATTTTCTTGGTCTGGAGAAAGTGAAAGTAGATATGTGTTTTGAATTCTCCTTAAATGAAAACGTGGTTGGATATTTCCAAAATATAAAAATCGTATTAAAAATGATGGAACCATGGTTACTTATGTTTGGTTAGGTGAAGCTTGGTCTGGTCTGAAATGAGGGTAAGAAAGTCTTTTGATAAGCATA
Source organism: Brassica rapa (assembly GCF_000309985.2). Lineage (NCBI taxonomy): Eukaryota > Viridiplantae > Streptophyta > Magnoliopsida > Brassicales > Brassicaceae > Brassica > Brassica rapa. The sequence continues at coordinate 8,063,210 of NC_024799.2, forward strand.
TTGTGTTGGACAAGTGAGAAGTGTCTAAGAAAGTAATTCAAAAGATAGAAAGTGTCTTACAGTGTCAAAATTATGCCTAGTGGAGTAGATCTATTCGAGACCATTTCAAATAATAAGAAAAGCTCGTCAGTGATTAAAATTCAAGAGCTACCTTCGGGTTTGTTTTATTCCACTTAGTTATGTTGTTTAGTTTTATTTTTTCGCATTCTAGTACTTGTTAACTGTGTAACTTCTGTTACAAATTCGAAAATTGATATAATAATTTAACATTTTACTTAAAAGAAAAAAATTCAAAAAAACACAGCAAAACACCAAAGGAGAATTTTAGAAGGCCAAATTGTAATTCACCGCCTCCAAACCAGAACAACGATTGAAGTAAGCATTTTAGTTTGGTCTACTTTGTGAGGGTAAAACTGACAGTTCAGTATAAGTCAAGAACACGTCTACTTGGGCATGTGGCGTTACTACTAGTTAACGTATATGTGTTAAAGAAGTGTTGATTGATTTTATTTTTTTTTTGTCAACGAAGTGTTGATTGATAACTTTTCACTTTAAAAATTTATTTATTCTTCTTAAATAATGAATGGAAACAGATTATAAGACCGTTGTGGGTCCCTTTAGAGCTTACGTGCTGTAATTTGATTTGGTATATAATTTTCGCTGGTCGCAGTCGCAGCTTCTTAGCAAGTGACCGTTGGAGACTGAGAGGAGCCTTCTTTGTTTGTTTGTTTTTTTTCTCCGGTGTCCACTGGCGACCGTTGTGAAATCAAAACCTTTAATTATCTCAATTCACACGAGGTCTTCTAATAAAAATAGGTATAATACAAGTCTCCTTAAGAGTGTGTGTACAATTTTATGAGTTGTGACATTGTAACGGATAGTTCTTTTCTTACTTAAAAACGGTATTCGTTGGAAAAAGAATATTATCGATTTATGTGCTAGAAAGATCAAACTTTGGTATCCATGAACAAATTATCTAACTGTCTCTACTTATATCCGATACTACTAATTATCATTATATTAGTATTCTTAGAGATCATACGTTTAGGAAAGTAGATCATTTTTTTCTTCCTGTATTAAGAAGTTTGAACAGTCCATTGAATCAATACAGAAAAAATCCAGAGCATGTTTCTTGTTAAAGTTAGATTAGGGCTTCACAATTGGCTGATGGAGAAGAACTAACAACAAAGATGATTTTTTTTTGATCAAACAACAACAAAGATGAATAAAAGTAGAAGGAAGAACCGAACTCGTTCTGTTCAAAAAAAAAAAAAAAAAGAAGAACCGAACTCGTATTTTCTAGAATCGCAGATCAAAATTATTGAGATATTAAAATAAGTGAATTAGATTATACGTAATAAAACTTTTATTAAACCATTATTACCAAGTTTATACATTAAAATGCATATAAATCACGGAAACTCAATGTTTCTGCAGAATATATTAAATTTATAAAAAGATGATCTTCCAATCCATACAATATGTTAATTATATTCCAATCCATACAATATGTTAATTATATTCCAATCCATAAAATATGATCTTCCAATCCATACAATATGTTATTTATAAACTATATTCCCCCCCCCCTCTCTAACCTATGTTAATTATAGGAGTACAAATTAAAATTACATACATATATATGGTGCAAAGTAGCAAATTTCATACAGAACAAAATGCATATATATATATATATATGGGATTTTAAAAAATATATAGGGTTTAATTGCAACAGAGATATGACCTTGCATTTCACTAAAAAAATAATTATGAGAGAAAATAAATAGAAAATCAGTATGTGCTAATATCATAAGACCAAACCTTATTATACCATTACCAATGCTTTTGTTTATAAATATACTGTATTAAACTTTACTAGTACTAATTTAGTTTTGTTACAGGTAGGACGAGTGTTACGTCAGGAGGAGAGAGGTTGTAAAGAAAGAGCATGCAAACATTCACATAGACTACAAACATTCTCACGTGTCATGAATAAAACAATGCGCTAGCAAGTAAAAGTCTTATTCTTCTTGAGTACCAATTCATAATTTGTATGTGGTCTTTTTTTCCAACACATAAGTTACTCCATTACTTGGTCTGTATTCTGTCTAATACATGATTTCAGTTACCAGAAAGTAAACAATTTTATATTTCTATGCACATACTTGTTTAGATATTTTCTCGGTCGCTCACGGCGACTATAGTCTTTTGATGGCAACTCTCAGATATATATAACATCATTAGTTTGAATCATTACAGTAATTGGTAATTGTATGATTGTCTATTGTGTTCAAATACTGTTTTCAGCTGAAGAATGAGTCAGCTATAAGACCTCTACTTTTACGATTGGACTTGGTCATCAAGATGAGTATATATTCGTTGACCATATAGAATGATTAATCAAGCAAAGAAGGTTCCCACTCCATAATTGTAGTTGTTGCACTTGTACGGTCCGCCGTTGAATCGCATTGAAATTTTCTTCAAATGTTTTTAGCAAATATTTATGCATTAAACTTCAATGTGGCAAGCGAGCCCACTGCTTTGAGGAGATTCACAAAAGAACCTAGTTGAACCAACCATGCATTTCAAAAGGAAATAAGGTCATTTTGATTGAGCCCATTCTCATTGAATTCGAAGAGAAAGTATGTAGCATTCACCCGATTATCACTCTTGCCCATAATGCACATATATTGGGCCCCAGAAGTAGAAAACAGATCCATTAGTGCTTTTGATCTTCTTTGATTCTAGTGAAATTTATGGGCAACAAATCCTATACAATATGTACTTGTGAGAGGCCAGAAACTTGTTATTTGTTTTTGTCTTAGACTAATTAAATGTATCTATCTCTAACCGTCAACTAAAATTCATTCCCAGTTTATAGTCATTAGCTACATCTAAAATGAGTGAAATAAAATAGGACAATTGTCAATAATAGCATCTTTTGAGTTTTTGTATCAAAAATAGCACTAGAAGGCGAAAGTCACAAAAATGATATTTATTAAAGGGTAAAATATTCATAATACCTTTGGTTTAAAATTAAATAAACAAACAAAAATAAATAAAAACAAATAAAAAAAAATGAAAAAAGAAACGTTTTATAGTTTCAGATTATATGTTTTCAGATTCAAAATTTTTTATAATTTCTTTTTTTGAAACTTTTTTTCGAATTTTTTTTTATTTTTTTTTCAAATTTTCTTTTTATAATTCAAAAATACTTTTTGAAACTGTTTTTTTTTAATTTTTATTTTTAATTTTTAGTATTTATTTTATAAAATTTTAAACTCTAATTTCAAAACCTCACCCCTTAACTCTAAACACTAAGATTTGGATTAATTAGCCCAATGGATATAAATGTATATTTACCTCTTTAATGAAACATATTTTTGTGACTTTGAGGTTTGAGTGCTAGTTTAGGAACAAAAACTTGGTTTTGTGCTATTCTAATCTTTTTTTTCAATAAAATACTTCAACCGAATACCTTTTTGAAAACGAACGTAAACTTATATTCAATTATAACATTTGTGTACATCAAGTGCACCCTAGTTAAATCCTAACTTTTGCCTAGGCTACTATGGTTAATAATCAAAGGCGAGTAGCAAACCAAAAGATGAGAATGCCTTCATATCTTTTGCATCCCGATCTACTTAACAAGCTTAAACAATTTCTGACAACGGAATATCTTCAATCCGTCGAATAAGATTTTCTAATGGCCGAAACTACAACGACGAACATAATTTAGGTATACTGCACCAAAAATATGTGAGTCACAATTATCTTGCAACTGGGGTGTGTTTTTAATTCATACGCTCAAACCAATTAAAATAAAATTGGGATCTTAGGCCTAATGAATGGTCCTTTAATCTTTTCCTATTGATCCACCTAAAAATGTTCTTTCAGTCGATTAAAATACCATTTCTTAACAACATCATTGAAGAATGTCGCGAGAAAAGATTCCCGTGGATTACAATTATTGCGTCTAGTGAATCATAACAACTTACAATAACATACTATACTGCAATAGATACATTTGGATGATATTTGATTAGTCAATCTTAAACATCAAAGCAGCATAGAATCTTTTCCTATTGATCCACCTAAAAATGTTCTTTCAGTCGATTAAAATACCATTTCTTAACAACAATCATTGAAGAAGTGTCGCAGAAAAAGATTCCCGTGGATTACAATTATGCGTCTAGTGAATCATAACAACTTACAATAAAAACATACTATACTGCAATAGATACATTTGGATGATATTTGATTAGTCAGATCTTAAAACATCAAAGCAGCATAGAACAGTTGGTTCCAAGTATCGGGGAGACCAGGAAGACACCAATGGCTACAATCCGATGAACGGTCAGGAAATCTCTTTAGAGAAGGATTGAGATCGCCACTGTAGATTGAAGGATGACCGTCTATTCGAAGAGCAGAGAGCATAGTTATATCCATCAATGAGACATGGGAATCCATCTCTTTCACCACTTCATCAATTACTTTCTTCTGGTTCACATATGAACTTGTTGGGTACGTTGTTCCACTATACGGTGTCGTTTGGCCGTAGCAGCTTTTTCCTCCTTGAGCTATCGTTGAAGCTTTTGCCCTTGAAGTCCACTCATTTGGACTGCATCACATTTTCACATCAAGTAATCAAGTTTGTAATCAATATTTTACTTATTATTCCCTAGATTTTAAGTAAAGCTGCAATTGCGGAATCCAATAAGTTAATAGAGTAACAATTTGATTACATGTTAAGAAAAACAAAACCTAAATCTTTTATAAAATTATCGCAAGTGAACTTTATTATAAATGTATGTAGGAATGGTAGGATACAACATTAAATGTTATGTTTGGTGGTACATTATATATCCTTTTGCTTTACAACTTGCAAATGAGAAACTTTCTCATTGGCGAAACTAAATCAATTGGACTATTATTTGGGCCCTTAAATGAACACACACACAGCTCATATGTGGACCTTTATCAGCAGACTAGTCTCATCGTTATCCATTTTAGTAATTTGTAATGAAATAATTGTTCATAAACACGTATTTTATCCACGTATAGACTTTTAGGCTAGCTAGCGAATTTGAGGCCACAATGGTTAGTACTACTATAGATAGTAGTTTGGTAGCAACTAGAACGCCAACTAGATAGTATATACTATATTTAATATGGTTTGGCTACATCTGGAAACTCTCAAAATCAATATGTGTTTCATTATATTTCTTGTTATCAAAAATTACTTTGCCGTTGAAAGCACGGTGATTTACTTATTAGCAACACTATATGTGCTTATATACGAGGCAACCTCATCAAAGAACCCACCATGTCATATGACACGAGTTACTAACTTGTACATAAAAATTGATAAAACAAAGTAAGCTTAGAAAAAGAAAAAGAAAAAGAGAGTACATACTTGTAGTGTGTGGGTGAGACGGAGAGGAAGAAAACTCTAGTGAGAGGGGAGTTGATATAACGAAGGACCCAATTAGACCATGTTCTTAGTCCTTTTCTTAGTGCCACCAACCTATCCATGTCGCCGTAATATCTCCCTCCTGTCTCCATCTGCTCCCACCTGTTTCACTCCCCTCAAACTTTCACTTTTCACTCAAATTTTGTTAGCCCAAAAGATCTTTTCACCACCACCCTAGGCCCTAGCTATGTGAAAATAGAGGTAACAATTTAGCTTACCCTCGTAGAGACCCTGTGTGGCTCCACCAATGACCAGTGTTGAACAGCAGAACGTCGGCTGTTCTCCAAGCGTCCGATGCATCGACAGAGATTTCGTCAAGTTTAAGAGTTGTCTTTCCGTGAATTTTGTCTATGTCTACAAGATAAGGAGCTCTATAGAATGACACTTTAACGTTGTAATCCTGCCATGTATTAGCAAAACTCTAAATTAGTAGTTTGAGATAAAGAGGTTGGATATAAAAACTAAAATGAATTTCTTGTGCTTAACGTCACTTTTCAATTATTTTTAAGAAAAATACCTGATGTTGTTTTCAGCACACTAAACTTGTTTTCATTATGATTGGATTATACATCAGTGAGACCCAAAGTTGTATAATCTTATATCACCAATTAAAACTTTAGTATCGTAAACGTACTACGTACATAAAATATAGTTTAATGCGAAAACTGATTTCCACTAAATCCTGAAACAAATATTAATTAAGAGAACATGTTTTGTTATGTATTAGCTAGCAGTTATTGTTCTAATTCGTAGATCTTCGATTTAAGTAACTGAAAATATAAAATATTTAATATGCATGCACAGAACTGCAGAAATGTAAGCGAATACGATAATTTAACGATTTAAGTGTATAAAAGTATAGTAACTGATGTTTGTTTTCGAGGGTATTAGTTTTTTTCTTTTGTCCTTTTACTGGACCAAGAAAGTTCCACCGACGACGTCAAGTTGATCAGCTAATACCATTTGACAATGACGTTTTGTAAATACTCAATCATTTTTCGTACATTTTAATAAAATACATTAAATTTGCATAACATTTTGTGATTATATTATTTCAATAATTTTAAGTTAATAAAAATTTAATAAATGTAATTAAAGTTTTCTAAAGTTTGCAATTACTTAATAAAACATATATTGAAAATGTAAAAAATAGATCTTTTGAAACAAAATTTTTTTTATAGAAAATATAATTTTATACAACGGAGGGAGTATACAACTTCTAACTCAATTTTCACGAATTTATTCTATCCAATTCGACCTACTTAAAGAAAAAAAAGAGAGAGAGTATACAACTCTGGCTCAATTTTCACGAGTTTATTCTATCCAATTCGACCTACTTAGACCATCTCCAATGTATTTTGCTATTTTCACCTCTAAAATAGGGGAACTCTATAATAGAGGTGAGATATACTCCAATATATTCCTCTAAAATAGCAATTTTTAAAATATATAGTAAAAAATAGAGGAATGCTATTTTTTCCTCTATAAATAGAGGAAAAAATAGAGATCTCTATTATAGAGGAAGAAATAGAGGTGGGTTAGAGCAATTTCACCTCTAAATGCTACTCCCTCTGTTTTTTAAAGATGGATGTTCTAGGAAAATATTTTGTTTCTAAAAGATGTATTTTTCATATTTTCAAAGCATATTTTGTCAATTAATAATGAAAAATTGTGTGTTTCAAAAATATTAATTACATTTCTTTTAATCCTATTGGTTTAAAAATATAGGAAATATAAAGTTACAAAAAACTATGCATTAATAACTAAGTTTTAATATGGTTTCTTAATAAGTGTGAAAATCCTAGAACATTCATCTTTAAAAAACAGAGGGAGTATTATAGAAGTGAAAATAGCAATGGGTTGGAGATGCTCTTACAGAAAAAAAAAAAAAAAAAGTTCATTAAACCGACAGTAGAAAGTAGTGTTGGAACTTACAAGGATCTTGAAGGTAGAGAGAGGATCTTCATGAATAAGATTTGTACTAATGAACGGTGCTGATGAAGATATCATACACATCAACGACTCCCATTGGTTTCTACCCAACGAATCACCAACAAACATCACTGTTTTGTTTCTCATCTTCTGTAGAAACTTCACCCCATTGAACCTGCTTTCCAAACATTAAAAGTAATTATATAAATTATTGCGTCGACCGTACAACTAATAAGAACTAATCATCTTAATCGCACCAAACTTCCCCAACAACAGCAAATCAATTCCGTTTTGTTAATAAAAACGAATCTACTAAACTTGTACTTATTACTCAACTCATAAAGGCGAAACTTCCATAAGATTTTTAAGTAACACCTGGACTATATGTTTAAATATAAAAGTGTCCAATAACCATATAACAAATCGTATGTGGTTATTGTACATATATAATAATTTCTGGACCACTGATATATATGATCCAAATATTATTTATGTTGTAAAGCTTAAGCGTAAATTAATTTGTCTCTAAACATAAGCTTGGATGTGTTTAAATATTCGAGGAGAAATTATAAACTCGATAACAATGTCCCTCAAAAGCAAGATAAATAAACAACATTAGCTTAAATCAATGTATTAGTCTAATGAAATAGCCTGCTACTGCTAGTGACTAGTGAGTGAGTTTTGTTAACCTTGGGACGTCGCAATTGAAAGGTTTCCACCGGAACTTAAGATAGTCGGAGTCAGGTCTGCCGTAAGTCTGACAATCAAATCCCGGATCTATCATTCCTCTGCCGCATTCCTCCACCCGGTAAAGTGGGTATGTCGCGTCCCGCACCCACTCGCCAGCGAAGAGGTCGCAGCTACTCCGGTTCACCGGAAAAACCACTCTACGTCGTGGATGCTTAGCGAAGTTGCTGTGAGTGCTGTTGTTGTGAACCGGTCTCCGGCGGAGAGGGAGGGGTGAAGCTGACGTGGCGTTTTGGAGTAAAAGAAACAAGAAGAGGAAAGTGAGACACTGAAGATGCGACATTAAAGAAGCTTGGAGAGAAGAAAGAAAAGAGAGAGAGAGAGAGAAAGGAAAAGTGAAGTGTTGTTATTATATGTTGTCCTTTTGCATGGAACTTGCTACCATATCGTATGTTTTAAGCCTTCAACGAGCTACATCTTTAAAGAGGACGAAAATTTTGGGGTCGGGTTTAATTTTTTTAATGTAATAAACTAATAATTACGTTTTTTTATTTACCCATAAATAACAACATTTATGAGTTTTAGCCCTAGTGTCTGATACGATATATGTCAATATATTACTTTTTTTTTAAATTAGCTAGTTAAGTGTTAGATATGATATCATATATGGTTCTTAAAATTCTGGATTATTTTTACCGTCGATTCTTTTCGATATCCTAAATAATGTGTTCTAAGTGTTTTTTTTCTTCTGGAAACACATAAATATGAAAACCTTATCCCAAGGTAATATTTTGTGTTTGGTTAAAGCATGTTAAAATATATATATGCTTTGCGTTACTTGGCGTTCATGTATAGAATATACTAATGATCATCTCTTTTATCTGAAATGGCCACGTCCCGTATTTGGTCCCAAGCGATAAAGCTACGCTAGGCTGGTCAAAGCCAGTCAAAGCTCGCGGCACGGGGAGGGAAATAAAATTCGATTGATTTAATGTTTAAACCAATCTGGAATTGAGAGCGACACTGGGCAACTTGGTCTGAACCATAAATAAAACTGCAAATTGCAATTTGACTTGGTCTCAATAGGGTTATTGGGTCTGTTGTTTGCGCTTTGGTGTAGATTGTCTGGAGGTTTTGTTTGGTACCCAATTGTATACAGCCCAAGATAATTGGACCGAACTAACTTATCTGGACGCTTGGTCATTGATTTAAAACCCGATCTCGTTCTACTCATCCTCCTGCTTCATTCACCTTCGTTCGTTGATCTTAGCAACATTGTTCTTGATTGGCTCAAGTTTGAACTCCCTTAACTTGTAAGTTCTATCCCAATCCAGGGTTCCAATTCTATGTTTTAATTGTAAGATCGCATGGTATATGATAGGCTCATGTGTGCTAAAGATTAAATGTGAAGGAAATGGTCATTTTGGTGAACAAAGTAAAGACTAGTGTGATAAAATGTTTATATAAGGATACATTAGTTAATTTCTAATTTGATGAAGGCCGGGTAAGAAATTAATACTCTATAGATATGTATCAAATTCTCAGATGACCCTAGAGTGTTACAAAAATTTGAAAATGGATTCTTCTAATTTTATTTATGTTAATTATTTTCTTTTTAAATAGAAAAATTGCACATAGATATATATTTAGATAGATCACATGAGAGATAAGTATAACACAAGATATGAACATATCTAAATATATTCTCTTAAAGATCATTTCAATATGTATCAATAATACCCTACCAGATGTAAATGCAAATATATTCTTCCTCTTTTTCTGCTATACCAAACATATACACACGAATTCGACCAGGTTTGAATATGGATGATAACATAATGATGAAATTGTATAGTACTAATACAAACTATTAAATTACATTTCCCGGTCAAATGTAATCATGTTAAAAGAAATAACACAATAAAAAATTTATTTACATAAATTATTGTTTGGGAATGGTTATAAATAAATCAAAGGGGGATAATATAAATATATAATGTAAGAAAGTCTTTAAAACCAAAAGGCCGGTGTGAGACATTTTTTTCTGGCGTCTATACATATAGAAGGGAGGAGAGAGAAGGATATATGTAGAGAGAGGAAGTATGGCTTGTTCATCATCTTCATCAACAGTGTTATGTTTGTTCCTGATCATCTCCACATGTGCTCTCGTCTCTTCTGCTCGCCTCAGTCTTTCATTTCCAGGTCATTTTCTTCCTCTCCAAGTGTGTATATTTCTGTAAAAGATTATGTGTTTTGTTATCTAGTACTCTTCAAAAATATCTACTACTAATTCACAATCGTATGTATATGTGGTAAACATTTCATAATAATTTCTCTTTTTTGAACTGAAATTTCATAATAATTTATTCATTACATATGACCTTTAACCTACTATTCTTTAGGTTATTGGATGGGAGATCTCAGAATCAAATGTTTTCCAACCAAAATTATTCCCTGATGATGAGGGGTATTGACATGATGCATATCTAAAACTGTGTATAAAAAAAACTGTGTATATCAGAAAAAAGAACTGTGTATCATAAACTATGTATATTAAAAAAAAACTGTGTATATCTTAAAAGATTGTTCAAGAATATCATCAAAAAGAACAACAATACCTCAATTATATATATTTTTATAGAGAAAAGAAGAAAACTTAATTAGATAAATAAAAGAGAAAATGTTATATTTATCGTTTGTATTTACATAAAACATAATATAAATGATCCCTTGATGCATACACAGGTTCACAAAAGAATAACACATGAGTCTGTATTATTATTTATTTTGGCTAGATCAAGTCTGTGTTTAGCTTTTTATTTCTTTTATCCGTTACTTGTTCGCTTTGTTCTTCTGTCAAAAATCAGAAAATTGGTAATAATATCTTTACATTTTTATCAAAAAAAAAATAACACATGAGCCCGTGAAATAACTAATATGTGATATTTCGTGTTTGCTCCACATGCATACATTGTTTAAAAAGAAGAAAAAAAAATACATTTCAATTTTTCCTTCTTAAATGTTAACTATCGTTTTGATGTTGTTTTTCTCGCGATTTCAATATATATACGGTAATATTTTTGTTTTTCATAGCACAAATTTTATTTGGCCCACTATCCCTTTCTTATTAAAGGAGGAACATTCATAGAAATAAACCTTGACCTCATGTGTTTATTACATGAGTGTCATTTCCTATGTGTCATCACCTAATGCACTCTCACTAGCTTTTTAAAATAACCCTTTGTGACCTAGAATAATTACAACCAAATGCCATTGGACATATACATTATACAATATGATTTATTTAGATCTCGATCGGATTTGTGACATATGCATTACAATCTGAATTGCCGAGAACAACGGGAATTTATGACACAGGTCTATCAGTGGTAACATACAGAAGGTAAAAAAGGAAGGTGCGACTCAATAATGCAGATGTGGAGTGAAAAATGCAACAAAAAATATTTGTATGTTAAGGAAATATAAAAAGGCAACTAATTTTGAATTTAATTTAGTTGACTAGAATCTCAGTTCGTTTCCTATACTATTCCAATAAATCCGCACAGCAACAATCAAAGTAAATTTTTGAAATTCAATATTTTGAATATAAAAGGGATGTAAATATTTTGCCTTGGACAACAATTTTAATTGATTTTACGGAAATTTTACGGAAATTTTACGGAAATAATTATGGCAAATAGCTATAATTTCTCTCTGTCCGCGTCTTGCATATATAAATATAAGCATGTATAGTTACATCTCCTCATCCGTAAAGTAGTCTCCTATATTATATTTTGTTTTTTTCATATTTTATTATTATATTGCTTATGTTTCGTTTTATTTTATATTTATAATTTAGTGTATGAAAACAATAATTTATTGCCTTTGTTTCGTTTTATCTTTACTTTATAATAGACATACATAATTCTTAGCATGAAGATAATTTATTTTATATAAGTTTTTTGTTTACTCTTAGGATTCATTTCCACAAAATATACTTCAATTAAACAAAACAAATACACAAGTTTTTTTTTTTAAATTCAAGCTTAATTTATAATAGAGATACACAATTTCGTTGAATCTCTTATTAGATAACATGTAATATTTCTTTCTAAAACTATTAACTTTCTAATACCTATTGATTCAAAGTGATAATTTCTTTAAATCTTTTCACTCCGCACAGGGTGCGGGTTATCATCTAGTATGGTATTAATTTAAGAAAGAATATATGAAACAAATATGCAATTGCTGGAACTGAGAACCTTTGCACTTTAACTTTCCTATACGGTAATACTCCCCTTAAGTTAATTATATAAACATCACCAGTTTCTATCTGCATGCCAAGTATTTTCACAGCTAGTTTTAGGTCCATGCAAATAAAATTTCGAGATTTAACTTCAACTGGCAATAAACATCATAAATAAGAGGCGCAGTCTAATACTGAACATGCTAAATAAGAGTACTTGACATATATGTATTTTCACAAAACAAGTTGCATATATCTCTTTTTAGAATTGTATATATCTTAGTTTTATGTACTCTCTTTCCAATTTGTTTGCATCTTATAGTGATACAAAAAAAAAGTTTGCACGTTAATTTAATTTTCGCCGATGACTTGTTCACACAGCTAATTATATATATATATATATTACTTTGTAAAGAAAAACATCGATTGTGGTACCGACTATTCCAGTAAGAAAGTACGTCATATGAAACTAAAATTATAAACTTCAATATCCGATGATGAAAACAAGTATTATATGAGAGTTTTTTTCTTGTAATGTAAAACTATTCCCTATAATATAAGGCCTACTGTTCAATTTTATGTTCACATTTCAAAAGCGTTGACCTTAGAAAGAAAAGAACAAGGACAGATCAGACTAAAACTATTTTATCAAAGTCGACATCTTTTTTTATTGCAAGTTGAATGGATATGAGATCTAATTATATAGCAACTGAAAACAAGTTGTATTAGTCCATTATATCTCAACGAAAAGAAGCTGACTTTTGGAAACTATATATTTTACATGTTATTAATGATTTGAGTATAGATATTAAACATTCTGAAAATATAGATTATGACTAACTTGTGTAAAACGCAAGAAGTCAATAAAAATGCTACCAATAGATAAACTTGAAGGAGAGAATACAGATTATGAGTAAATGTCTATAAATAGTTTAAAGTTTAAACATACTGAAAACGAGGGTATTGTTCTTTATCTAGATACTCTATATGTTACTAAGACGTTCTTATGTACAAAACTTGTTATCAATTTGTCATCAATCTTTTCTAATTAACTCGTAATGTATATAGGAAATGAACTGACGGTGGTGAGAGAACGGTCATTGATGGTGAGCACCAACGACTACGGAGAGCCTTCAGCTAACAGTAGACACGATCCACCGGGTGGAGGTCGACGCCGCAGACGTTGAGATGATATATAACAATCTATCTTTCTTCTTCATTTCCATGTTTTACTTGCAAGCTTTCAAATAATATGTATACTGCGAGAGAAGTAAAAACACTTTTTAAGAAGTTATGTAACCTCACATAAAGAACAAATTGTTTGCATTTGTGTTATTTGATATCGATTTCAACTTATTATTTTTAATAGATTTCATTTTTGTTTTGTATAGTTCATTTTGAGTGCGTGTGTGTGTTGTTATTGCCGTTTAATTTGATTTCATATCAATCTAATAATATACGTCACGACTTTTGGAATTGTTGTGACAAACAAAATTTCAAGTTTGTAAACATCTTTTCTTATACAGTCACCACTTTCCTAAGAGAAAGGATTCTTCTTGACTAATATTTTTTCTTCAATTTCTATCTAGCATGAGCCAAGCTTCTTTGGTTTTTCACTTTTTCTTATTAATGTAAGTTTATGATCTTCTCTCTCTTCTCAGACTCCAATTTTTAAGGGAGAGAAGGTGATTTCTGGTAAACCGGAACTTCTTCTCCGATCTCACCCAGGGGCGGATCCAGTGATGTGGCATGTGCCCCACCCTATTTTTTTCATTAGTTATTAGTGTAAATTTGGTTAAAATACATATATGCTAAGCTTTTAGTTATAAAAAAATGGCTACGTGCCCCATACCAAAAGCCATCTTAGATCCGTCCCTGATTTCACCGGCTTTACACATGTGGTGAGAATGCTTTTGCACTAAATCCTTTACCTTTCAGTAATTTTCATTAAAGAACTAAGGTCCTATTTCATCAAAAACATACAGATCTAGGGTACTAATTTTGGATTTATAAAAACATACAGATTTTGAGTTTTTTCTTTTAAAAACTTTTTTTTCTCAAAATTGATCTTGTGTTGTTTTTTGTTTTTGTTTTTAAATACAAGATCAATTTTGAAAAAAAAGAAGTTTTGAGCACAAGGCCTATTAACTTAATAAGCAGGCCCTGGTGGGCCAACCAAGATAGAGTTCAGCAGTGAACTATATACGTCGCTGATATGTTCATATTGAATGACTGACATTCATGTTACTTTGATAGAAGTTTGTCTAAGAAGATGATTCGTTCAATTCCTGTTTTTGTCTGATTATGTATATGACAATGATATACTTTTATCGTTCAATCTCAGACGTTATGCTATCAAGCAGTTGAATAAGGTGAGCATTTAGATTATGTGAAAAGTTTTTTGTTCTTATTTCCATGGAATGTTGCTTCCTCTAAATTCTATTCGGGTTTTAATTTAATTAGTCTGGAGTGCGGTTTGTTTGTTGTATTGTGTGAAATATGTGAAACCTCAAAAGCTAACCTCGACGATGGCACATAAATTCCTTACGGACTCTTAGGTGATGATTGTTTTCCTAGTTTTTAGATTTTAGTTTTTGGTTTCTGGATTTTAGTTTTCATTCGGTTTTTAGATTTTAGTTTTTGGTTTTTGGATTTTGATTTTGCAGTAGGTTTTGGATTTTTGAAAAGCATGAATGGTGTATGTAGATTTTTGTTTTTAGTTTTTGGTTTTTGCTTTTAAAGCTAATAGAATGAAAATATTATTCAAAGTAAAATATTTAATCTGCAAAATAATAAAATATAAAATACTGTTATCAAAACACATATAAATTTATTTAATAAAATTATTTTAAACAAAACTGTAGATACAAAATAAAACTGTGGTTAAATGCAAAAATAATATATATATATATATATATATATATCTATGGTTTGTTATTTTCTGTAAATTTTTAGTTTTTCTAAAACAAATGATATAAAAATAATAAAGATTTATTTTAAATTTTGGTTTTTTATTTTAGTGTAGTTTTAGTCTAAATATATTTTATAACTTTGGTAAAAATGTATAATTTTTTGTAATTTAAATATTATATAATAAAATTAAAAGCTGATTTAAAAAAAAATTCCAGTGTAATAAATGTATAATACTTATAACTAAAGAAATTATTTAACTTTTCTTTAAGATTTATGGTATACATATTGACTAAAAATTATAAATTAACTTACATAAAAATTAAAATTACTTAATTCATAGAGAAGATTATTATTTGTAAGTTTTTTTGTTTGTTTTCTAGAAGGGCAGATATAATTATATATATGAAAAATTAATTTCTTGAAAGAAAATGAAGTCAGTCGTTTGGAAACCACAAAAGCACATAAAAAGTGGATTTTGGTTTCTATGTATAAAATAGTGTAGGAGTTGAAAAACTGGGTTCCCAAAAATACAGGGAATCTGTTTTAGTTAAATCTTGATTGGGTAAAAAGTAGCTTTTAGTGTCTCCGCTGGTATCGGTCTTTCTCGTTTTTTGGGTGTAAAATGTTAAGAAAAATGTTTGGAAAAACTGCGGTGAGCGTGTCATTCTCATTTTGTTATAGAACAAAACTTAGGTTCACTCTCTAGACTGGATTTTTAAATTCACCACATCTCCTATCACTAATCAAATTGTTACCTAGATAAATAATAAAAATATTATTTTTAAAAGAACAAATCTAAAATAATAGAAAAATAATAATGACGTCAATTTTAATGACGTTAACGCCGTTATCTAAACCCTAAACCCTAAATCTTAAACTTCAAACCTTAAATTTAAATCTTAAAATGTAAATCTAAACCCTAAACCTTAAACTCTAAAACCAAACCCTATACCCTAAACCTTGGATCCTAAACTCAAATCGTAAATCCTAAACCTAAACCCTATACCATAAAGGTTTGAGTTAATGTTGATGTTTTTCTTTTAGGGTTTAAGGTTTGGGTTTAAGGCCTAGGATTTGGGTTTATGGTCTAGGATTTAAGTTTAGAGTTTACGATTTGGATTTAGGGTCTAGGATTTAGGTTTAGGGTATATGATTTGGGTTTCAAGTCTAGAGTTTGGGTTTAGAATTTAGGTTGAGGGTATATGATTTCGGTTTCAAGTCTAGAGTTTGGGTTTAGAATTTAGGGTATAGTATTTGGGTTTAGGGGTTAGGATTTAGATTTAAGGTTTAGAATTTAGGGTTTAAAATTTAGGATGAGTTTTGTTAGTGGTGTTAACGTTATTAAAATTGGCAATCATTATTTTTTATTATTATTTTAATTTTTATAAAAAAATATTAATAATATTTTTATTAATTTAGGTGGTACTTTGATTAGTGATAAGAGTTGTGGTGAATTAGGATGAACCAAAATTTTGTTCTTTGTTATATACTAGTGGCAAACCCCCGCGGAGCTTTGATTTAAGTTGTTCTATTTATCCTGAAGTGTATAATAGTATGACAAATGTGTATCGTATTCATGGTAGCATATGCCACTCTCGAGCTCTGAATGAGAATGAAAATTTTCTCGAAAACATTGATGAATTGATATATGTGAGAGCTTGTTAGCTTGACAATTTAGCAATATAAGAATGTTATTATCAGCCTTCATTTCATTTTTATAGTGAAAGAAAGAATATGAACGGTAATTAGCAATAAAGAACGGTTGCGTAGTTTCCAAATAAGTTTTTTTTTGTGATTCTTGAAAAATACAGCGAAACATATCTACAATGCTAGATTAACTTTAGCTCATGGTTCAATTTTCTGGCAACAGTTACAGCACGAGCAGAAATCCTTAACAAACAAAAATAAGCAAAACCGCCACCACCGGTTCTAACCACTAAAATGAGTATCTCATTTTTTAAATTAGACCGTTTGATAGAATTGCATAACTGTCTAACTAAGCATTTGAAACCACATGGGTGTTCTCGGTTTCTTGATCTCTTTCTGAGCATTTTGAAATTCAATCTTAAAACATTGTGACTGAGAGATATTACTTGGACAGGAGCAAAAGGGATATTTCCAGAGCTGGTTCATATGGAAATTGGCGTATCTTACTCGAGCCCAGGGGCGGATCTACTAAGGGAGTAGTGGGATCTGACCCCATTAAAATGAACAAATAGTTTGTTTTGTATAAGAAATACTAAAGAATCTTCAGCTCAATTGTTGTTAGTTCTAGTTCTGACCTCTATAAATTAGGGTTCAGTTCCCTAATTGACACTTTTTCAGTATATTTTTGCAGATTTCTTTTCTTATTTAGTGACATCTACAGTCCACGTAACATATTATTAAGAAGAATCAAAGCCCATGTAACATTTTTAAAGCTTATTACATTTTTATATAGTGAAAACACTACTTATTCTTTAAAAATACGGCCACTATAATACACTATAACCCCGGTAAAAACATTTCTAGATCCGCCACTCCTCGAGCCATTAGCTAGACAAACGAGTTATATGTCGCTATCAACTGGTTTACTACTTTCGTCTTTGGCCGTGACATTTTCCGTATCTGATTGTGTTTGATTCCAAGTGTTTTCTTCTTAGTTTACTTTACACGGCGTGGTTTATACAGAAGCACAATAACATAACTCCTGAGGGTATTTAAAGTTTCTATTTTTATTGAATTATAAAATATTAGGGGTGTGTGAGGTGGTGTATTTGTTGTATTTTATGTATTTTATGTTTGTTATTATTTTTTGTTATGAAAATGTTTGAAAGTACAGTTTTATATATTTTTTGCTATAGTTAATTGATGTTATAGGATGATATTATCTTATACCAATATTTTGAATCCCGGTCCGGATCCGCGGTTGAACCGATAAATCCAGTAATCCGAATATAATTCGGTTTGAGTTTTATGAAGAAACCATTATTTAAAAACCCAATAAAACTCGGAACTCGACAACCAGTTGAATACTGGTCAAACCAATAAGTAACTTTTATTTATTTTTTAAATTCTTTAATTATGTTATTAAATTTTTTTATTTAAATTAAAAAATGAGATTTTCTGATTTTACTTATTTTTTTTCTGCTGCCGGATATCGACTATGTATCTTTTTCTCTTTTTTTTCTTCGTACATCTCATTTACACTATTTAATTTGTGATTTATTTGTTATTTTTTAAGATTTTGATGAAGATCCATGCCATTTGAAAAAAATAAAGTGAACGATGATAAGGAAAACCTGAATTAGTTGTTGTGATTTGGTCGGTATTAGTTTTTTTGGTTATCGATATTCTATTATTATAGTTTAATTTTTAACTTTTGTTTTTTTATTTAAAGTTTAACTTTACCTTTCACATTTAAATACTATGGATTTCAAGTATTAATATTTTTTTATTAGATGTCATAACGTCTAACTTGTTAATTGTAAAATAGTCTGAATTAAATTTTGATGTTTTGTATGTTAAATGAAATAAAAATAAGAAAATTTAAGTGTTTTCTAAATATTCTTAAAACATAAATATGTATTATTTTTAATACCTAATAAGTTATTATTTAATAAATTTAATTAATATATTGAACTGCGGTTCGTCCGCGGTCCATCGAGTAATCCGATGATCCGGTAAGGTTCAGTGTCCGGTTTCGGGTTTCAAAACATTGCTTATACTTTATACATTATTTGTTTGTATGAAAATGTGCAGTATATTTTGTATTGTATTTAATTAAGATTTTACTGCTTATGATAGATATTGTTGGAGCTTAATTGGTGCTTACGTAGTTATCTAATATAACGTAAGACAAGAGATTGACCCGCACGCCAGTGCGGATGCTAATTTTTACGGTTTTATAAATTTTTATTCGTTATTTTATAATTAGTGTAAGATGTGTCGTCGTATAACTAATTGTATTCAAAAGATTTGGACTGAATCTGGTAAAAAGATTATTTATCGTACAATTATAGTAACCCATTTCAGATACATTGGTTATTTAGATATTTTTATGTTTCTACACATCAGAATCAAAATCATTTAGACCCGGGATGATCCAACTCAAACCTCATACATAAATTTATAATATCCAAGTGGCGCCTAATTTCAAAATCCAAAAAAATTAATCCCGAAAGAAACAACTTGTACCTCAATGAGTATTCGAATGTCCATACTTAACTGATTCTGCAAATAAATTAAAAAGAAAACTCTTTTTATATATTAGGCAAAAATAAGAAAAATAGAAAGAATTTTTTATTTAGGAAAATAGTTATATGAAGTGAAACATTAAGTGACAATAAATGTAATACTTTTTAATTATTTTGATTTAAAATTATTATTTTGTTTACATAAACTATGTCTCGAAACTGAGAATTTTGACTCCTGATACATGTAATATTTGTCTATTTCTTTTTTTTTTGGTCATATTGGCTAACAACTTTGCTGCAACAAAAGGCAAGCAAAAACACAAAGATAGAATCAATCATTATACATAAACAACTAACATTGCAGAGACGTCCTCGTATATCGACAACACTAGGCTTAAGCAGTGGAATGACGCCATGGAAAACAAAGAACACAATCAATGATCTAATGCTTGTGATTGGTTCCACAACTAGTGCAGAAATAACAATCTTAACACTGGCTACAATAGCAGAGGCGATGTAACACCAAAATGCCGAGCTTTTAAACAGTACAGAGAGTAAATCATCTGTAGAGCAATCTTCCAACCCAAAGGCTGAGCTTGCAATACATGAGCAGCAACGATACAAAAGCCATGATAATAGGAAAGTTGAAGTTGGTTCAAAAGAATGTTAATAATCAAGTCTGAAACCACAACCAAGCTAAAAATCTACAATTTAACATTGAGTACTCCATTCTAGAGGAGGTTAAAAAGATCTGAAACCAAGAAGTGATAGACAACAGACACTCTATAACAGAGTAGAAGGTAGTAATTAATAAGCAAAGAACACTCTTTAGCAGAGTAGAGGAAGGACTCTAAAACATGTTTGTTAATAGACATAAAATTTATATTTTGCTTTAGATTAATACACATATTGATCAGGCCTGAGTATGCATGTGAGCAAATGCATATTAATTTATTATCCTCTGTTATAGAGTAGTTGTAAATGTTAAAAAGAAATTATGATGGTAATTATTTATTAAAAAAAGATCTAGTTTTTTTTATAATTCTGATTAAATAATTCATTTAGGCTCCAAATGTTTCCAACCGCTCCGTCCCACACCGCACTTAACAGTAACAAAAATCTCTACATATATTATATATCTATACGTTTTTATAACTGATATAACCGCACCTCAGTTGTACCGCTTGTCCCGCACCGCTTAATCCGCTGTTACCATTCGGAGCCTTAGTTAGACCATATAGTTTTGTATTTTCTTGTGAATGTACACATATATAGTACATACTACATAATGTCTAGAATTAGATTTATTGGGGTTTTTAGGTAATAAACCATAAAATCTTTTTTAGTACGTTTAATACAGAATCATAATGCAAAAGAATGATATTTTAAGAAAAGGCAATGTCATGTACAGTTAGCGAAAGGATAAGAGAGGGAACAAAGTGAACTGAGAAGATTAAGATATAATAATGGACAAGTGACATTGTCGTGGCTATGTCTTTAAAACTCATATATGGTCTCTCTTTGTTTGGCTTTATGTCCGATTCCGATTTCTTATCTACGTTCACATGCATAACTAATAATAGTCTTCATAAATATCTTCTCCTTTCCTCATTATAATTTTTTTTAAATACAAAATCGAATTTATTGGGAGAATATTTCGTTTAGATCCGATATCTTTTCTAATTATTTATGGAACAAACGTTATTTTATATTAACTCAAATCCACTATATGAATTATGTATGTAAGAACAAATATGAAAGGTGAGGATGAATATAATTAAAGACTTGATGCTAAGTTTGGTTAAACAAAACTAAGTGATGGTGGTTTAGGGGGCGACTGGTTTTCTCGTTACCACCCGCAAACGCAGCTTTTGCGATTGGTCGCGGTTGTCGGCGATTTGTAACAATTACTCAAATCGCTCTAAACCGCTTCAAACCGTTCCGAATCTCATAAATTCAAAAGCTGGCTCCAGCTAGCATTTGCGGTTGCGAACGGTTGCGGGAGGGTGAATTTTTTTTTCTTTTTTTTAAAACAATATATATACAAAAGTAAAAATGTTTAATAAAAAATTTAAAATTTAAAATTGACATTATGAAAATATTAAAATATATCTATTATATTTTAATTAAAATAATAAAATTTTATAATAAAAACAATTTCAATAAATTTTCGAAAATTAAAATTATAACTTTCTAAATATAAATTTTATATTTATTATAATTTTATGATTTTTGATATTTTTATAATTATATTAAATGTAAATATTGTTAATTTATTATTTGATTGTTACCGCATTTGGTAGTTAACCAGTCATAAGTCACCCGCAAACGCACCAATTTTTAACCGCAGTACGAGTCGTACAAATCTCTTAAAACCGCTAGAAACCGCAACCGCCCGCATCCACAAACTCCTGCAACCGCAACCGCTACGTTTGAACCAGTCAGGCCCTTAGTGATAAAAATGAAGATGCAGAATGCTGAGATGATATGTATCAGTTCGCGAAGTACTAGAGGAGGTACTACAGGCGTGTGTCATGAAGATGGAGCTTAATGTGAGTTTGGGTTTTGTGATGTGCGTGGGCTTGCTGAGCTTGGAAAAGGAAAGATGATATGTGTTTAAAGACATATGGACGTTTTCCATAATGCAAAAGGGAGTTTGCTTGAAGATGAAGTTTTCCATTAATGAAAATGGAAAGTTACCTTAAGTGTATTTGGAAGACTTGAGGAGCAAGTTAAGGACGTGGAAGGCAAGTTCTGGTCTACTATATAAGGAGGGACGTGCCTTCTGAGAAAGCTAGACCTGAGAGAATAAAGAGAGAGAGGTTTCCTTGGTGTGTGTTACTGCTTGGTGTCGAAGGACATTCTGAAGCATTGTCTGATGGAGTCCGATGTGGACTTAGTTTGGTGGCGTTGGAGTTGGCGCCTTGTGTGGTGGAGTTAGCCATTGTGTATAGCTCGTGTGAGCTTTGTGTGTGCTTGGGTGATCAAGCGTTTTGGTGTCACTGGTGTGCGTTGGGTGCTGACGTACTTGGTGAAGTACTTCCGAGAAGTGAAAGATCGAAGCATAGACTCAGGGGGAGTTTAGTAGAGGCGGTTTCATTGAAGAGATCAGTGGAGATTGCAGCTGTAGAAGACAGTGTGCTCCGATGCATCGGATGGTGATCTATGCATGCGTGCTTGATTCCTAATCTTTGTAGATTGCCTACTTAGAAAAGAGTGGTAGACACTAGTGTGTGTGTGTGTGTTGTATCATATAGCAATTGTAGGTTGCTCCTTGTTCTAAGTCAATGAAATCTGGACGAGGTCCCGAGGATGTAGGAAACGAACCCCGTTAACAAACTTTGTGTGTTTTACTTTCTGCACTTGTTTATTGTCGCCTCATCTGCACTAACAATTGGTATCAGAGCGGGTCACCTAAGTTACTGGTGAGATCATGGATGATGAGGACGAAACTTGTTCAGAAAGTAGGACAAAGTTTGATTGAAGATCGTTGAAGATGGCGTGATGGGATTTCTTCCTAGGTTTGGAAGGTGATGATCTTCGAGTTGGTTTTTGACCATGATGTGATTCATAGGGGGAGATGGAAGACGTGGTTTTCAAGTCGGTTATGATGAGTGCACATGCATAGTCAAAAAGAGGGAGATTGAAGATGCAGTATGCTGAGATGATCTGTATCAGTTCGCGAAGTACTACAGGCGTGTGTCATGAAGATGGAGCTTAATGTGAGTTTGGGTTTTGTGATGTGTGTGGGCTTCCTGAGCTTGGAAAATGAAAGATGATATGTGCTTGAAGACATAGGGACGTTTTCCATAAAGCAAAAGAGAGTTTGCTTGAAGATGAAGTTTTCCATTGATGAAAATTGAAAGTTACCTTAAGTGTATTTGGAAGACTTGAAAAGCAAGTTAAAGACGTGGAGAGCAAGTTCTGGTCTGCTATATAAAGAGGGAAATGTCTTCTGAGAAAGCTAAACCTCAGAGAATAAAGAGAGAGAGGTTTCCTTGGTGTGTGTTACTGCTTGGTGTCGAAGGACATTCTGAAGCATTGTCTGATAGAGTCCGATGTGGACTTAGTTTGGTGGCGTTGGAGTTGGCGCTTTGTGTCGTGGAGTTAGCCATTGTGTATAGCTCGTGTGAGCTTTGTGTGTGCTTGGGTGATCAAGCGTTTTGGTGTCACTGATGTGCGTTGGGTGCTGACGTACTTGGTGAAGTATTTCCGAGAAGTGGAAGATTAAAGTCTAGACTCAGGGGGAGTTTAGCAGAGGCGATTTCATTGAAGAGATCTGTGGAGATTGCAGCTGTAGAAGACAGTGTGCTCCGATGCGTCGGATAGTGATCTATGCATGCGTGCTTGATTCCTAATCTTTGTAGATTGCTACTTACACTAATGTGTGTGTGTTGTATCATATATCAATTGTAGATTGCTCCTTATTCTAAGTCAATAAAATCTGGACGAGGTCCCGGGAATATAGAAAATGAACCCCGTTAACAAATTTTGTGTATTTTACTTTCTGCACTTGTTTATTGTCGCCTCATCTCTACTAACAAAATATACCTTACAACATGATGCTACTGACTCAGTTTTCCTCCAGGTTTGATTTTTATAAAACTCTTTCACACCTCTTATGGGCAAGTTGAAATGGGGTTATATTTCAAATTCATAAAAAAATTTATTACTCATGGTTACTCTCACCTTGAAAAAAATAATAATTGAATTGTGTTAAAATCCAAATCACAGAATATATATATATATATATGTATATATATGTAAGAACTTATTTTTCAGCAAAACAAAATTTGATTTCAAGATTCCACCTCATGATATTAACAGAGAAAACATTACCTCTTATTTAACTGGTTGATATTTTATACGAGTATGGAAGTTCCTAAAAGTGATCAAATGTGTGAAATAAATATGCCGGCAAAAGGCAGAACTATGACTTTAGCTTTCAGCTCTGTTTACCTTTGCTTATGTTTTTCCCCAACCAACTAAGAAACATTTGTTTACTTTTGTGTGACATTACTCATTAAGTGACTGAGAATTTTCTAACTCCGGCAAACAAAATCATTTCTAAAGAATGCTGTATTAAACTAAAGTGATTGGACCCACTAGTCAAGTTACTTTTACCGTGAACTACTGTTTCACTCTATTTTGGCTTCATGCTTAGTGTTCTAAAATTATGTTTGAGTGTCCTAATTAAGAACAAGAGAACTAATTCCACAGCCGGAAATTCCAAACTGAAACCTGTTTTCTCAAATCTCCAAATCTATGAAGCCATATATGTAAATTTCGTAGTGGCGAATCGGAATATGTGTTGCTCTATGGTTGTAGTTGATTTTCGACTTGATCACTTTATTTAATGACAAGAACAGCAATGTTTTGTCCTAAGAAAAGGTTGATGAGCCTGACACAAAAAGGGAGGAAGCCAAGAATTTGTTGGGGTCGAACGAAGTGTCATGCTACAGAAAAGAAATGTCATGGTTTAAGGGTCCGCTAATTCATTAGATAGTTCGATGTTTTTATATAGTAGAGAGACAGTGCCTCACACGTGCATGTACGTCCCATCTTTTTCTTGTCCTGTAAGCCATCCTTTTAAACACTATTGTTAATCCACAAACCTAACTTTTAACTATTTAAATGGTTTTAGTTTTCATCTAGTTATCAAGAAGTAACTTAAAAACATCTCCAAAAAGTATTCTATAACTTTAAATATGAAGTTTTTTGCATTCCAAAAAATAAATTTCAAAACTTTAAATTTGAAGTTTCATATATTTGTTTGCATTTTACTCCCTACAATTACACATCACATTTAAAAATTCTTGTTTATTGTTTTAATCTTTTAAAAAAATATCTCATAAATATTTTGACTTTTTTATAAATTTAATTTTTACATATAAAATTAAATAAAACTTTAAAATAAGATTTAAAATGTTTTAAAACTAGATTTAAACAACAACAATATACAAAAGAAACTTAAAAGAAAACTTTAAAATTACATGAAGACATAACTACTACACAAATTTAAATATTACAATAGTTATGTAAATTTGATTCGGAACCTCCAAAATCTTTAAAATATTGTCCAAACAAATTTTGTTTAACCAAAAATGGTTGTTGTTGTTTTTGATGTTTTTCGTACGATTTTTTCTTGTTCAGATTGAATTTATGCACGAGTATTAACATCATCAATAGAAGTTAAGTCTTTTAGCAATATTTTATTTTTCTCTTTTACATTTTTTTAGATCTAATGTATTTATAATATTAGTTTCACTAGATTTAAATAATTTTTAGCTCGTATTCTACAAATTACAAATAAAGATAGTCATTTTTACTTCAAAATACACTAGATTATCATATATGCATTACAAAAATAATTTTATAGAATATTATGGTATTTTCCTTAAATATTAATATTAATTATGTTATTTCTATTTAAAATTTTACTAATTAATATTTTGTAATACGTTTATATATGTGTTAGTAAAAGTTTGATGAATTTAAATTAATAATAACAAATATAGTACTCCAAAGCTCTATTCATGCATAACATGGCGGGTGGCAATCCAAAAAATATTCACATCACGTATGTTTTCAGTGTTGACTATACGAGGATTCACTACAAAAAAAATAGCCATATTGTTACGAATTTTTTTGTCACAATAAAGAATAATTCGTAACAATAAAAATATTGTGACCAGTTTGTGACGTTCTTTAAACGGTGACAATATGATCGTCACAAATTTTGTTGGTAACAAAAAACGTCACTCTGTTTATGACGATATATATTGTAACTATTTCGTCACAGATAGCAACTATTTACTAAAGTAAGAAAAACGTTAGAATTACCAACCACAATTAACATCACAAAATTGTCATATTATGTGACTGTCTACAAGTCTTAATTTCGTCTCTAGTTACCACTAAAATAAAGTTTCAAACCGTCGCAAGAAAATACGAAAAAATAATTACTAATCCATCTTCATCGTGACTTTTCGTGGCCTTAAACTTTGTAACATTTTATTACTAAATAATTGTCACTAATTCATATTACTTTTTTATATTTCATCGCTAATTTATCATCAAACTTCTGGCTTAACTAATTATTAATTTGTCATCTCAAAAGTTTCAACATTGATCACTATATTATTGATGATTTGTAGTTTAAATACATAGTAATGAAAACAATACCAAAATAAACTGATAACATAAATAATAAACCACAATAAAAGAATATTCTAATATGCGATCAGATTCAGTTTAGCGATCTCCAGTTGTGACTCATGATAAAAGGCTTCTTGATTTTTAGCATCGGTTGATTCTTGCACACGAAGCGAAAGGTACGACTGCTAACTTGTATTCTTTAAAGTGACCACCTTGTAACTGGCTTCTTCTTCCATGATTTTATTACCAATGGCTCAGATCTGCTTCACCTCTGCTGTCTTTAAGCTTAAGATCTACTCTCTATTGAACTCTCCTTAATGTCCCAGATACGCATACCACCACAGCGCCAGAAACGACTGTTGGTGACAACACCGTCAACACAAATCTCTCACGCTTTTCCATTTTTACGCTCTCGCTCTTCCTAAGGTGCCTCTGCGGCTTTTCTTTTGGAGGAAATATATACACTTTTTATTTAGGGTTTCTAGGCTAATGGGCTCTAAGCCTCTACTTATTAGTCTAAGGGTTCCGGCTTAAAATAGAGATACGGTGGATTCAGATTAAAGTATTTTTACCTATATTACGATCCATCTTCAATAGAAATAGTTGATATTTTCTATTGTTTATCATTTTTACATATAAATATAATCTTCTATCTAATACAAACTATATATGTATTGTTTTTTCTTTAAACTGATTTACATAAATAATAAAATTTTAGTTTATACATAATTTAAAACTTATCATAAAATGATATATAAAACATCCATATTTTCAATTAGTATGAGAAAAAGTACTTTTTGAAATCCTTCACGTTTATACATAGGGGCATATAAATCGACTATATAAACATTGCTAAATCAATTTCTAAATATTTCATGGATTTCTTACATCTTTGAGTAGAAGTTTATTACAAAAAAAATTTCATCTACGATATGTACCAGTTAGAAACTATTATTTTGTTATTATACCGTCACAAAGTAAAACTAACTTTTCCATCACAAGTTCGTAATTAGTGTGACGAGACATACAGTCATAATATGGTAACAGATGTTAACCAATTGTTAATTTGTCACAATTTTGTCATTGATTGCGACAAAACTTAGATACCATTTGAATCATCACAATATTGTGTCAAAAAAGCTACTCATCTGTGACACAAAAATTTGGTCACCATAACGTATCTAAAATGTCATAAATTTGTGACAAATATTTTTTTGTATCAAAATTTAGTCACAATATAATCATTTTCTCGTAGTGATTGGACTGAAATGCATAAGACACTAAACCTTTCGGAGATGCGTGGATTGGGGCTTATTTGCCAAATAACCAAAACAGAGGTAATTAGATCTGTAGTGAGAAGTTAGAGAGATATAGAAAGAGAATTGAAGAGAAAGAGGATGTTTTTGGTTAGATAGTGTATTTGTGTTTTTGTATCTTTAGAGGGGCAAATTTCCTTTGGTTAATTCCGGATATGTATCACTATCAGTCCACTTCTTTAACATGTTTTTTTTTAACATGTTAATTTTCAGCTGTGGTGGATCATGTACTAATCTTCTCACATACAATAAACAAATTGGTAAACTAGACATAGAGGATCATTAGTATTAAGATGTCTTATAGTAAAATAAAGACAATTTTATAAGAGTTAGATATTAGTAGTTATGAGAAGTATATAATTAATTTATGACGGTTCGGATTGGCACGAGTTCATCACAAATAAATAAAAAGCTATCAGTTTATTATGGGATTAGATAACATAGTCTTGAAGGCTATGAACTCGAACATTCTTTAACTATGGTCCACTACAAGGCCTGAGTAAAGTATTCTCTACGGTTCATGCAAGACTAGCTTGCGCAACTTGATTGTGGTCCAGGATCCTTTTTTGCTTGTAGTGGACCTATTGGTGACTCAAAATGTGTTTGTCAGGTTCATGCAGTACAATAAATCTTTTTATTTTTCAAGCAAGGGTCATGGACTATATTATTGTGCTTTGTTACTATGCATGAGCCACGTGAATGCATCAATATTGATAGGGCCGTTCTTTTTTTTTCTTTTTTTTTTCGAGCAACAAGGGCTGTTCTTATATATACAAAATAAGCATTAGTGTTGAAAATCCCACTCATGAGTGATTTAATGGTAGATGGATTTTGGGAAACTAAACAATCCAGATTCGAATCAACCCCACGATATTAAACAGTGTAGTCACGCAGATATGAAACTATTATTTGAGTCCCATTTGAATATTCAGAAAAAAAATTCATATTTAGACCATGTATCTCCACTTGAGAGACTAGTTTGAGTTTTTCTATAGGTTTGGGATACTCTCAAGTTAATCAACAAAACTCCAAATATTTTAGTTATATAAAGTATATAATCTCAAATCATTAAAACAAAATTTTATATTTAGCCTCTAATATTAAATGTGAAAATGTATATTTGGGTTAGGTTGTGAATGGTTAATGGCCCTTTCATTTTTTTCCCAGCTGGACGATCCATTTCTTACGGGTTTTGTGGTCTAAATAAAAATGATAATGTATGTCTGCATGCACGCCGATGGAACATGTAATTCTTATCCGTGTAATGGTGGCCTCTATAGCACTTATATGATAAAGAAAAATTAAAGGTGAATTCGAATACTTCCATGTTGCAAATTTATGCTAATATTTTCGAATACATTTTCCATCCGACTGAGAGAAAAAGTGTTGTGGGGTTGGGTTACAAACAAATGCGAGGTAGGTGCATGTTCGATACACGAAAAGACATCATTATTTACGACGTGTTCTATACCCCGTCCATTCCCTCAACACTTGTATTGTTTAAATCAAGTTAAGAATTGTATTTTTATGATTTTTACTATGATTAGTTGGAAATCCAAAATAATTCATTAAAGATGAGAAATTAGTAACGATTAGCTTTCACTAATCCATTTTTTCTTTATAACCCCACACGTTGAGTTATTTCGGTCTAATACGTAAGCTTCATATGTTGTCCTTTGAAAATTTAGAAAACCTACGGATGCATATTCTCTCGGCCCCACTCTTTGTTTTTTTGGTAATTAGCTTAATGATAAATGGTTTTTAAGAAAACTAGGTGACTGATCTGCACCCTGTGCGGACATAAGAACATGATCGGCCCGCACCATGTGTTCTCTTTCGGTCTGCACCTCACGAGAGGGAACACAGTAACGTCAGTATGAAGAGGTAGATATTGTGTGTATGTATAATTGCAACGCCACAAAATATTTTGTGTGTTTACGAAGATATTTTCATTCAAAAAATGAAATAAATAGTGTATAGTTTTAGAAATAACATATTTTATATTATTATTAATTAGAATTGTATTGTATATGTGTCGTAACTCTTTATTTTAGGTGAATAATATTATTTTTCCATAAATAATAAACAAACATTTATGTAGACATATTAAAAGAAAATATAATAAAAATCAAAATATTATCCATAAATAATATAAATTATGAAGTATATTTCTCGATAAAGAAAGCAAATTCAATTAGAAACCTGCAAAAATTAAATAAATTTTGTAAGCAATTGGACGGGTTAACATTATTTGATAGATTTATAAATTTTTAAATTTTATTGAACATGAAATAATATTAAATTGACATACCGTCATCGGTCTCCTAACTCATCACAACCCATCTAACAAATACAAAAAATAAATAATTGTAACAGTTTATATATTTTAAAATTTGTATTTGAAAAAAAAGTAGATTAAATTTACGTACCGTAACTACGAAATATTCTGAAAAACTTGTTTGTAGACAACATTCAATGTTTTTGTCTGTGGCTTCCCTTCTTTACCAGTTATTAGGATTTTTAATCCAGATCTCGACTTAACTCTTGAAAGTGCAACTTTGCCTTGCATTTTGTAAGCATTTTATAAATTATGATAAATTATGATAAATTATGATAAATTTATTCTTTAAACAACGATAAATAATTTAAAAATAATATTAATAAACATTTTTGGATTTTGTAATATTGAAAATAGTTATTATATAATTATATTCGAACACAATTCATCAAGTAGAGTATAAAACTATTATAATTATCTTATATAAAATTTCGTTCATTGTATTTTATAGTTTATAAATATTAAAACAAATAAATGGTAGAGTATGTAACACCTGTTTTCTACCAGCGTGAGTTAGAACACCGCCGTATTTAAGAATCATAAGGGCCTCTACAGGTCTTTCTTCTTCGCCTTCACCATCCCACTTTAGCGGCTTCAGTTAAACCTTCTTGTATATCCCTGAGAAATTTCCTCCCTGCGCCATTCCAAAAGGTTCTCTGCTGTGAGAAAATGACCTCATGAATTAAATAAAAAATGCATAATGCTAGCTTACTTATAAGATAGTATATTCAACAAAAAAATGATATAAGATAGTATTACTTGTCCCCTGGTCACATTTATGTATTATATACATAGATCCTTTGATCCTTCCTGTATATTCAACACAAACTCTTCACCAACTCAAGCATGAATTCTTGTCCTCTGGTCACAAAAATTATAAGAGTTTTATAAACGCAGAATAAGTATATAAACAATGCTTCTAAAAAATGTATTTTGTGTGATGTATACTTACTTCTTTATCAACAACCACCATTTCAATGGTGTTTCCTGATTCTTTGTTATAGTTTATCCACAAGCGAACAATCCTAATTTCTTTTTTTTTGACGCTGATTTATTAAGATATTACAATTACGATATGAGAAAGATTACATAGACGATTCGGCAACCGGCAATACTACCTGCCTTATGAAGACCTACGCCTAACTGCATCACCTGAGCCGTCCTATGAAAATCCACGCCTGGCCAGATTTATTTGCACCATGTTGAAGATCCCTTGTATGTCTTTCTTCTGTAGTCTGCATAATTGTTTAATAAACTGCTCTCTCCGGGACTTGAAACCTGGATTTCTTGTAATCTGCAATAAATTGCATAGTCTGAGATTCGAACCCCAGACCTGGGTGTAGAAGCCTTTAAACCTTAACCAGTAGGCTAGGGTGCTTCCACAACAATCCTAACTTCAATACGCGACGTATCTTTACGGGGTTTTAATTCTCTCACATAAGAAACAATATTTTTTTTTGCTCGCACCATTGC
Organism: Brassica rapa; assembly: GCF_000309985.2. Taxonomy (NCBI): domain Eukaryota; kingdom Viridiplantae; phylum Streptophyta; class Magnoliopsida; order Brassicales; family Brassicaceae; genus Brassica; species Brassica rapa. The sequence continues at coordinate 8,094,921 of NC_024799.2, forward strand.
CATTGTTCTTGTAAGAGCTGAATGTTTGTAATTTAAGCATTCGGGTTTCTCATATATATATTAAGCCGATTTATTTATCATATTAATGACCCCTAATAAATATTAAAATCGTTTAAAGAAAGATATTAATTGTGTATTGTCATAAATTGATTTGCATATGATATGATTTTAACTTGCGCAAGTAATGTAATAAATATGATAACAACCGGCGCAAGCAATTGATTCGAATAATAAGGAAAGTTATTAATATGCAAATTAGTTAACAATCTTGCGCAAGTTATCTAATTATTATCCCCAAATCGAATAAATATATGGGCTTAACATCTACCGACAATATATTTGGGTTTTTCTAAACAGGCTATTCACATTTTTCTCATAAATAAGAAGACCAAACTTGAAAATCCGAAAACCAACAGACCGGAAACCGCAAGGAATGAAACTGACTGACTAAATTAGTAATGTGAAGCTCTAAATCATGCTGCAATTAGTGATGCAACAGACTATCGCAATTAGTAATGTGAAGCTCAAAATCGTGCTAATGAAACAAAAACCAAACTTGAAAATGTCAAGAGAGGACTGTCTAAATGCTTGTTGAGTTATTAAGGAGAAGATAATCTTACAGTCCTTCTTCAGAGACTGAAGTCGAATTGCCGATTGTTGTAAATGTCAGTTGTCTCTTCTTGTTCCATCAGTAGACAGTCCGCAAAATACATCTCTGGTCGTGGCAATGGTCTTGTTTAAGAGAATCAAGAACTCAACAACAAGAAGATTAATCAGTCAATTAGATACAAAGATTCAAAGTGTTAATAAGCAAATCGTAGTTTATAGCTTAACATATGTCGAATCTAATCAGTGAAATCCAAAAATCTTTGTATCATAGCTTAAAAGTCGAATCCAATCAGAGAAACCGAAAAATCTTCGCATTATAGCTTAAAAGTCGAATCCAATCAGAGAAACCAAAAAAACTATAAATTCCGAGAGTATCGACAAACTTCACCTCGTCTGGTTGTCGCTTCAATTGTTTTCATCGGTTTGAAACCATATCTCCCTTCAATTGATACGCGATTGAAAAAAAAAAAAAAAAAAAAAAAACTTCATGACATACGACGGTGTTTTCAAATCCGTGGAGGGGAGTGAAAAAAATAAATGAAAAAGAAAAATTCCAAAAAATCAGCCAATAGAATTATAAGGATTTTCCCGAGAAGCTCTATATGAGTGCCACGTCAGCAGAAATCACTAAAGTGACTTCTCTTTTAATTTTTAGGAGGATAATTCTCTAGCTTGGGTAAAATCGTGGATATCTACGAAATGATTCCTTTCTACGTACACGACTTTTCATCAAATACGAATGGTTAGTACAATTAATAGTCCATCCGTTCCTAAAAGATCTATGTTTTAGAATTTTCACACTTTTTAATAAAACACTAGGATAAGACCTGCGCCTTGCGCAGGGTGAATTTATTTATATATATTATCGATAATTTTTTATATATTGGATCATTTTATTTATACTTATATAATGTTTTTTTGTTGTTATTATATAATTTTTTTCCGATGACCGGATCAATTTTTATTAAAAATTATGGAACTAAACTATAAATAATAAATCATGGGTTGATCGGATTGGACATTAAGCAAATTATGACACAAAAATTTTATTTTTTCCACCGAACACATTCTTGAAAAAATTCAACAGTATTATTTTCACAGTTGAATTATTTTGACATTTATCTTCCATATGGTTTTGAAAGGTCTCAGATCAACCATCGAATTGATACATGTCATTTTAATGTTTTTAATCGTATTCTTAAGGGAAAACTAACATTTTTGTAATTTAAAGTGGTTTTAAAAAATTCAAAATATAACATATAAGAAAAAAATCTAATATATAAGAAAAGTATAACATATAAGGTTTACTCATTTTTGTAATATAAAGTCGTTTTACGAATTTAAAATATAACATATAATGTCTCCTCATTTTTGTAATTTAAAGTCATTTTAGAAAATTCAAAATATAACATATGAGAAAAAAAATCTAACTTTTTATTATATGGTTAATGTCACTGTTTATTGTTTTTTAATAATATAAATTTAAACAAAAATTCAGAAGGATGTAAAAATTGTTATCAAATCTTTATTATTCATAATCATTAATTATCATATTTATGTTAATCACATTAGGTAATTTCGTAGTTTTTATTTAAGGAAATAATACACTCTTCTTATATTTTAGATTAATATAATGTTTTCTAGTAATTAAATTTTGAACCAACATTTTTTCAATATTGATTTTTAAGCTGTCACGTAAGTTAAATTATTATCCTAATTAAATGACACCGAATCAGAGTCTTTTTTAATTAGTACAAACTTAGAGTTATAATTTTTAAATGATTTTCAATTAATATACGTACATGAGAAACTAAAACAGCTTGTTATATAACTACCGAGATATTTGATCGGATTAGCATAAGCAATATTTAATAGCCTTGGCCGCAAATTCTCAATTGATACGCCCTCACATATAAGCTCTATATATTATTTAGTTTCCATTAGTTCCTTAGGCTTAATTAATAGTCTTGGCTATAAAGTCTCCCACTACGATGAATTTCCATAGGTTAATGTGTTAGTTTATAAAATATATTAATAATATATTGCCTTGGCCACAAAGACTTAACAAACATATTTTATGGATCTCACACGATTATTAATATTTCCATGGGCAGCTTTCCCTTGAAGAAAAATGAGAAATAAAAAAAATTGATTAAATTCGTTTAACATAAATACCAAAACTGGTAATGATTGATTTAACATAACCCTAAATTAGTTTGTGATATGAACCGGTTAAATTGTAGAGCAGTACTTTTTGAATCACATGAAACTCAAAAGTAATCTGCCGTTTTTATATACCTCACTTACAGTAATAATTACATGATTTTAGAACAAAAATTCTCTAGAACCAACTGAAGAAGGACTCCCCAACCATTGTTTTACAAAAAAAAAGGACCCCCCAACCATTCATGCAAACAGACATAGTTATGACCCTTTAAACAATATCATAGTACAGATTATAAAGTTTTTTATCAAGTGACTGAATTTTTCTGGTAAACCACGTTTGCTACATATACAATATAATTAATAAAGTGGATATGAGAAAATCAGGAAGATTAACTGAAACTTGTGTAGCATAGTTCTATTACAGTGGTGAATGTTCTTATTAATCAAGGTAGATAATATTAACTGACGATAATGTTCTAACGATAATGTTCCTGTCAATAATTTTTGTAAGTGATGTAGGTCTGTTTATTTTCGTACATAATGCATAGAAAATTACATGTTCTATTTTCTACAAACTTGAAGTAAAATGAGAACATTTAATATTTATTCCCTATAAAATGTATTCGTAGACGTTATTACATAGTTATGCTTACATGATAAGAAAAACATACACAATAAATAATACTGATGGATTACACTATGGTTTTACATAGCATAGGCGCACCTGCCGTCTTATTTTTAGACTATGTATATGTGACTGTCAAAAATTGTATTTCGCTAGGGAGTTAATTTATAAACTATGCTATTTCTTAATGTGTTATAATTCTGACACGTCAGATTTTAGAAGGCTTAAACAACTGCCACATAGGATGGGGTCTTTTTTTAATTTTTACAAAATTCAGGTTATAACTTTTTAAAAGATCCTCAATTAATATATAGGGGATATTAAGACTTAGTTATAAATACATAGTTTTTTTTGTAATTTTATATTTTATATATTTTTAAACTAATAAGATTCTAAAAAATAAAATTAATGTTCTTGAACTTTACAATTTCTCACTATTGTTGACAAAATTACATTGAAAATATAAAATATGTATATTTTTAAAGCAAAAGTTTTCTATAGAATATGAATCTTTTAGAAACGGAAAGAGTATAAGATATGTCAACACGTCAAGACGTGTATGATAATTGATAAGTACATTTACTCGTAGTTAATTAGGGAAAATATGAAACTACATATCATATATACATAACATTATTAAAATAGAATAAAACTGTAATCATATGGAGGTGGTTCAGTGGTAAACGGACTTCAGAAAACATAAATTTGAATAAATTCGTGTGGTCAAACAGATATGAAACTATATCTTAAACTTCATTCTAATATCTAGAAAGACAGTCCATCTATAGGTTTTACCTTCATGTTTATAGCAAAAAAAAAGAGAATGAAAAATGTCAAAAAAACATCATAAAAATGTCATTATAACCTAAGAAATCGTAATATCATTTTCATCTCGCTATCAATTCAATTCAACCTAAGTCATAACTGTATCAACTAATGTGTATATATATATTGTCTCCTTCAAATAAAGCTCGAAATATGTAACGATTTATTCGTTAATTGTTTAAAGTTCATACTTAAAACAAAGTGGCCCTTCGGAAATCACGAGGAAATCGAAGGATGTTCTCCACCATGTGCGTATGCTAAATAACAAACACATACTTCTTTTTACATTTTAGGATTTATTCTTAAACTATTATTCTGATATCTAAACACACATATATAAATAGTAGAAATGGTACATAGCAAGTCGCCTACATTAGTTTCTTATTCTTGAAGAGCTTCATTCGTGAGGAAAATTAACTATAGTTCTCTAAGTTTGGCAATCTTTGATGTGAAAAAAACTATGGAAAAATTCCCTCTAATTAGCACCAGTCCCACGTTTCACACCTTCATTAAGAGAAAATTGTAATGTGCACTCAATTAATTCCATAGTTTATAGGAAAATATGATAGTCTTTTAAGCCGGGCTACAACTAGACGCTTGTGGATGTGAGCAATCTAAGTTAGATATTACCCGGCAGATACTATGACTTACAAAGTACATCCTATGTTTCTAATTACTTGTAAACGGTGCGCTTTAGGTTGCCAACTCTGGTCATAGAGTGTCACAACCATGTGAAAATGTTTTATCCAAATAAAGAAAAGTTGTTACAAGTAATTTTAATGAGTAACTAGATCTCGATCCGCGCACATGTGCTGATTTTTATTTTCATTTCTTTTTATATAAATATTTTGTTTTAAATTCTAAATTAGTATATATTATAATATATATGTGTCTATCAATTTTTAAAACATAATAAGTTTACGGTATATTTTTTCATTGAATAATTTGTTTCAAACTTTCACATATATTTGTATCTTTTTCTATATATATTTTCGAATAATTATTTTATTATTAAACTCGTAACTATATATATAAAGATTACTAAAATATTATTTTATTGTCATATTCAAAGATATTGTAACATTTCACAAATTTAGAAAGTTTTTAAAAAATTAAACTTTTTCGTTTCATAGATTTATATTATCGAGTAAATAATTAAACATTTAGTTTTTGTTTTAATTTTTAAAATAAACTATATAGTTTGAAATTTGTTTTCATTGGTTTAAGGTAGTAAATATTAATCATTGTTAGATAATATGATTTTTGTTATTTAAATTTTTTTTTATAATTTTAAAAATTAACATCGACAAATATTTAATTATTTAACATATGGAGGTATAGTATTATAATATTAAATTATATCTATTTTATTTATACTATATATAAATCCAATGGATCATCTATTGTTTAAATTCAATTATTGATAGTTCAATAAAATTTTCTGGTAGGCCTAAAATTTTAATAATAAGATTATAGATTAAATGTAATATGACTTTTTTAGAATAAATTCATTAGGTCCATTTTTTAAAAAATTACACATGAATCGAAGTTGTGACTTATGTTTTAATATATATATAAGATTGCATATAGTCCGAACGTACTTAATGCAACTAAGTCCAATATATATACAATTATATTAAGTCGTTGATGATTGAATCGCAAAGGCGTGTTGGAAAACAATCGAAGAGAGAAGAAGAGGTATGTTCAAAAAAAAGAAAAGAAGAAGAGGTAGATGAAACCCTCAATTTTAAAATTCAATGGGGTGATTAGGTTAGAAGTAAAATAAAAAAAAAATTGTGTAGAATTTAGTTTGTATGATTTTTTTATTTAACTGTAAGGAAAGTATTTTAAAATTTTATTGCTGTAGCATTATTTTTTCTACAGCTAAAAATTGTTGTTTTAGAAAATATAGTTTTTTTACATCTATTTTTAATCTTCCTGTTGTAGTTTTCAGAACTATTCTAAAGCATAATTGATAATTTTAAAGGTTATAGATAAAAATTAAAACTAAAAACAGCTACTATAACACAATCCACCACCCCAAGTCTCCACCACTAGCCACATTAAATGAATTGATTTTAGTTCATTCACCATTTATAATCTTATTATATATTCTTAATAAAATACAAAATATATATATTAGAAATGATGCTATTTTTTTTTTTGTAACTGGAGAAATGATGCTATTTTTAATCAACCATTTAACCCACTTGACCCACACAATGAATTTGTTCTGTTTTTGTGTTGTTATTTCCGGATAAAGTGAATTAGTTCCATCCAACTGATTCTTCTACGTATGATAGGTTTCTAAGCATCTAACTAGTATGCAGTATTATATTACGTGATGAATGAAAAACAAAAAACCACCAACTACGTTATGCCAAAAATAGAACTTTTTTTTCCGCGGGGGGGGGGGGGGGGGGGGGGGGAGAGGGGTAACAAATACAAAAAAAAAAAAGTTATTCTTGGGTTCACCCCCTAGAGTGAACTTCTAGGTTCACCAACCAATATGATTTTATTATTTCAAATTCGATATTTGTTAAAAAAGGAAATAAAATATTGTCAAGTTATATTATGCTTTTAAAATAAAAAGGTAAAAAAAAATAGTTACAAAAAAAAGAAGTTTTTAAAAAAAATACTGTTAACGTCGCCAGCAAAACACTAAACTCTAAATCCTAATCCCTAAACCCTAAATCTGAAACCCTAAACCTTTGGGTAAACCCTAAACCCTTGGGTAAACCCTAAATCCTTGGATAAATCATAAATTCTAAATCAAAAACACTAAACACTAAAATCCTAAACCCTTGAGTGTTTTAGTGTTTAGTGTTTTTGATTTAGAGTTTATGATTTATCCAAGGGTTTAGGGTTTCAGATTTAGGGTTTAGGAATTAGGATTTAGGGTTTACTTTTTTCCTGACGACGTTAAAAATATTTTTTTGTAATTACTACTATTTTTATTTTTTATTTTTTATCTTTTTATTTTAAAAACATAATATAACTTGACAATATTTTGTTTCTTTTTTTAAAAGATATTGAATCTGAAATAATGAAATTCTATTGGTTGGTGAACCTAGAAATTCACCCTAGGGAATGAACCCAAGAATAAGTCAAAATAAAATCGCTATTAAAGCAAGACATCTTCCAAAAATATAAAAAAAATAAAAAAAAGCAAGTCATCTCAAATAAATAAAACCGCTGGATACATGTTTAGTAAGTCAAACAAATCATAGTGATGTGGCAACTGTTTTTTCCTCAACTTTCCTCAATTTAATTTGCTAGCAATTTCTACTCAATTCAATTCTAAGCTACTACCCATTAACTACTTCATTTTTTTTTTTAGATTTTCTTATTTATTGGGAAGTTTTATTAATCACTTTTATGATGAACTAATTCCTTATATATTATTTGAGAAAATTACAATATTTAAAACGTGTAGTGTATGGTTCTCAGATTACCTAAAGAAATAAATTGGTCAATCTAAATATACACGGTAGTTCTCATTAAATTAACTAAAAAACTAATTACTAATGTACCAAAAGAAATTATTATTTAGTTTCTTAAATAAAAGCTACAAAATTATTAAATGTGATCAATATATATACATGACAACTAGTGATTTTGAATAATAAAAAATTGATAACAATTTGTGTTTCTTCTATATTTTGTTTTATATTTTTAAAATAAATTAAATAATCATATTAATCATAGAATAAAAATTTAAATTTTTTCTTATATGCGATACTTTGATTTTTTTTAAACAACTATAAATTATTAAAACTGTAAAAAATATTACATTAAAAATTTTGTGAGTAATGGCTTAAATTTTTTGTTATACAATATATAAATATACAAATGATCATAAAATCATATGAATAAAATATCTTATTTAATAGATTTTCATATTAAAAATATGTTTTTACTATCGTTTAAATTAAACTATATACCATATAAGAACATAATAGTTTAATTTGAAATTTGCATTGAAGAAATATTGAGAACTTAATATTCTAATTTTATATTTTGTATTAAATTTTTAAAAACAATTATAAATTACTAAAACTATTAAAAGTATCCCATTGAGAATTTTATTTTCAATATTTTAAAAAATACGAATTGTCATAAAACTATATAACTATAAAGCATTATTTAACAGATATTTTAAAATATACTTCTATATATTAATATTATTTAAATTTAATTATATACCATAGATATAATTGAATTTTTAGATTTTTTATATCAAAATTATTTTAAGTAAAAAGAGTGTTTGTTTTGATTTATGTGTTCGCGTCAACTTAATTATATACATAATAGTTATAGACTTTTCAGTTTATTATTTTATTATTTCATGTAAAAACGTAAAATAAATAATAATTTATATACACAATGTCCATCCCGCACATATAAAAATAATTCATGTTGATCTTAGCCTAGTCAATAAATAATCGACAAAATTTTAGGGAACAAAATATATATGCTAGAGGATCGTTATGTTTGTCTTCCATTCCACTGCATCTACATATGGCATTTGATTCTAGAGTAAGAAACACAAATAAATTTATTTGGTACAATCCTTCCGTCCAAGGAAAATCTAAAAATATAAAAGACATCTTAGTGAAGTTATAGATTATGGTAGCATTCTATTTATACCCAAGTTTAAATATGATTGTCGTATAACGTATTGAATAGCAAATATCTTCGAATCTCATATATATGAAATTAGTGTAAATTTTAAACGTAAACAATTTATACGACCAGAAATGGCAAAATGTTGTTCTTAGCATTTTTTTTTTTTAACTTTACTTTTGCGTAAAACACATTTCTCCAATTTGGTTTCATTGCGTTGAACGACGTAACAAAGTAATACACCTAACCCTTTTTTTTTGGAACATTATACACCCAACCCATTGTACAAAAGTTACAGCTAAATTACCCTTTTTATTCTTTTGATAAATAAAAAAATAAATTATTAATCATTAAAAAATAATTTGGAGTATTTTCTCAATGTCCATATATACATCTTCTCCCTTTATATAAGCCAACCTCACACACCCAAAAAATCCATCAAACCTTTCTTCACCACATTTCACTGAAAGGCCACACATCTAGAGAGAGAAACTTCGTCCAAATCTCTCTCTCCAGCAATGGTTGTTGCTATGGACCAGCGCAGCAATGTTAACGGAGATTCCGGTGCCCGGAAGGAAGAAGGGTTTGATCCAAGCGAACAACCACCGTTTAAGATCGGAGATATCAGGGCGGCGATTCCTAAGCATTGTTGGGTGAAGAGTCCTTTGAGATCTATGAGCTACGTCGCCAGAGACATTTTCGCCGTCGCGGCTCTGGCCATGGCCGCCGTGTATTTTGATAGCTGGTTCCTCTGGCCACTCTACTGGGTTGCCCAAGGAACCCTTTTCTGGGCCATCTTCGTTCTTGGCCACGACTGGTAAATTAAATTTTCTGTTTTAATTATTTTGACTCTTTTTGTTCAATTTATTAATTTCTTGAATGCACGTTCGATGAGTATCGTCGTCACTGACTTCAAGATTTAATTCTTTTGAGGTTACCTTTTCATGTTCAATTATTAAAAAAATAAAATAAAATATAGGATCTAAGATTTTTTTCTTCATCAGTTCAAGCATCATCACTCATCAGTCGTAAGACTCGTAACAAAATATCTTCTTTTCTATAATTAATATTATTTCCGCATTTAATGGATCTACGTTTTGATGTTCTCAAATTTTGTTTCTCTTTCTCTAGATCCCCGGAACTTTTAATTATAATTATAGTATAGTATAATATCAAGAAAATATACTGTTTATTTTTTTTGGCAACAAATATATTACTCTTGTTTCTTTGACAAGAAAAAAATATATTGTTTTTTTTCTTCTTTTTGTGTTCCAATCTATTTTCGAGATTTAGACAAGTGACACGTCATATACCGGATTTGTTACCTTGTTAAAGAGTTTGGGTTAAAACAAATGTAGAAAAGTTAAAATAAATTGTGCAATAAATGATAAATACGTTTTTATGTTAAACAATGATGTGAAAATAAAATTGAATAATGGCAGTGGACATGGGAGTTTTTCAGACATTCCTCTGCTGAACAGTGTGGTTGGTCACATTCTTCATTCATTCATCCTCGTTCCTTACCATGGTTGGTAAGTCATTTATTAACTATTTCCATGTAAACTATTAGTACTTGTTTTCGTATTTCTTACATTTTCGTTTGTCATTCTTCTTGGGTGCATGCTAGCAAACTGTAATCAGTATTAACTGGGAACTACCAACTGTTTTTTTTTTGCTAGAGTAGCAATTTTATAATTAAATAAGAATCCTATTAAACAATGCATGTGACAATATGAGGTTGCTTTTCTGTTCAAAACAAATCTTTAGAAGCCAATGAAAAAGAATCCAAAACTTTTTTTTAAATGATATGCGCCTATCTATTGGTCCTGACTCCTGAGTTTTCTTACTTTCTTAAGTATAATTAGATTTTGATTTTTTTTTATAGGTTTTCACTATTGTTATTTGTTTACATCAGCTTCAGATATCTTCGAAAAAGATTTACATGCATCAATTTCATGAGGATTTATAGTTTTTCTTTTACTTATTTCCGACACAATGTTTAGTAGTAAAAAGCATTAAATGTTTTTTTGCTCAAAAAAAAAAGAATGGGATTGTTAGAGCACTCTATTGTTAGTTGTTCAATAAATATACCAACTAAAAAACAAAATAAATATAAAATGAGTGAGATTGTTAAATCATTATAGAGACAATTTCATTTTCACAAAAATAAATAAATACATAACTTTTTATAATTGGGGTTTGCAGGAGAATAAGCCATCGGACACACCACCAGAACCATGGCCATGTTGAAAACGACGAGTCTTGGGTTCCGGTAATCTTTCCTACTCTCGTAGTTTCTCTTGTCTTTTATTTATTTGTTTGTTTTTCGGAATTTATTCTTATGTCTATGTTCTTAGGATTCTATATGTTTATTTTATTAGTTTATGTTTTCAGTCTGAGGTCAGACCGACCACTTGTCAGATCTGTTTTCTAGCTGTAGTAAAAAACAATTTGCAAGTGTAATAGTTCAGCATAATTGATCTTGTTAGAGCATTTCCAAAACAAACTTTATAATTTTAAATATACAGTTTTTTGTTCTCTAAAAAAGAATTTAAAAATTTTAAAGTTTGAGGGACGAAACTTCAAATTTGAACTTTCACTACTCAACTTCAAATTTGAAATTTCATCTTTTTTATTTACATTTTGATCATTATAATTAATTATACATTACATTTATGATTCTTAAGTATTTTCTCATTTATTGTTTTAATTCTTAAATTTTTTATACATCATAAATATTTCCAATTTGTTTTTATAAATTCAAATTTTACACAAAAAAGTAATAAAAATTTTAAATAAGATTTATAATATTTTAAAACTATAATTAGGCAAAAAAAATATTACAAAAAAATGTAATAAAAACTTTAAAATAAGATATATCAAGACATAATTATTAGAAATTTTAAATATTATAACAATATTAATAATCTGGTAAATTTGCTCCAAAACCTCAAAAATTTCTAAATTATTGTCCAAACAAATTTGTTTAACCGAATATGGAGCATTACAAAAATAATTTTATGGAATAGTGTGGTATTTTGCTTGTAGTTAATATTTAATTATGTATTTCTATTTATAATTTTATATATTTAATGTAAGATTTTTTTAATTAATATTACTGTAATATTTTTATATATGTACTAGTTATTTATAAAAGTTTTATAGATTTGTATTAGTTATAACAAAAATAAGGATCATTGTGTAAAATACAAATAATTTTGAAATTACGTTTAAAGTTTTGGTTATGAAAAAAATACTTTGAAACTTTAAATTTAGAGTTTTGCAAACTTTAAAATGTTAGATAGATAGTTTTTTTGGAGATGCATTTAGTGGTTATGGTAGTAACTCAGAAAATGAAAAATCTATACTTTTATACTCCCTCCGTTTTTTAATATAAGTCGTTTTACAGTTATACACGTAGATTAAGAAAACCATTAATTTCTTATATTTTCTAGACAAAAACATCATTAATTATTTACCTAACCACAATTCAACCAATATAAAAATAGAAGATATATTACCATTGGTCATACAACATTAATTATTAATAAATTTTACATAGAAAACCGAAAACGACATATAATTTGGAACAAAAAAATTTCTCTAAAACGACTTATATTAAAAAACGGAGGGAGTAGTACCTAACTTTAACGATGGACCACTTATATTCGAGTCCTTAGCATAAAATGATTCTCCTCGAAATCCGTTTACTTTCTTCATTATTTTTTCCTTTTCAGTTTTGGCGTTTTCGTAATACTTTTGTCTTCAATCTTGAAAGCTATTAGTATAAAAACTTATAAACACATCACATGCAATGAATTAATACGAATACATAACCAGAATGACAAATTTTCAATGAATATTTAATACCAGTAAGTACTACTCCGTAATAGTAATAGTAATAGTCATATTAATTTTTTTTTTGTCATCAAACAAACAGTAATAGTAATATTAATTATAATTATGTATTTCAGTTGCCAGAAAAGTTGTACAAGAACTTGCCCCATAGTACTCGGATGCTCAGATACACTGTTCCTCTGCCCATGCTCGCTTACCCGATCTATCTGGTAAAAAAAAATACAATTTCAATTTTTTTCTTAAAATTACAAATGGTTTTATATTTTGAGTTTTAAGCCAATATATAAATTAATTTTGATTGGATTTTAACTACAGTGGTACAGAAGTCCTGGAAAAGAAGGGTCACATTTTAACCCATACAGTAGTTTATTTGCTCCAAGCGAGAGGAAGCTTATTGCAACTTCAACAACTTGCTGGTCCATAATGTTGGCCACTCTTGTTTATCTATCGTTCCTCGTTGGTCCAGTCACAGTTCTCAAAGTCTATGGTGTTCCTTACATTGTAAGTTTCACATATTATTACAAGAGATTTATATATTATTAATAATAAATTTGTTTTTTGACATAAAGTTTTGGAAAATTTTCAGATCTTTGTAATGTGGTTGGACGCTGTCACGTACTTGCATCATCATGGTCACGATGAGAAGTTGCCTTGGTACAGAGGCAAGGTAAATAAATCAATTTTTAAAAAGAAATGTACAGAAAGCAATAATGGTTAGTATTGATTAATCTTAATTTTTGATGTTTTGCATACAATAATAGGAATGGAGTTATTTACGTGGAGGATTAACAACTATTGATAGAGATTACGGAATCTTCAACAACATCCATCACGACATTGGAACTCACGTGATCCATCATCTTTTCCCACAAATCCCTCACTATCACTTGGTCGATGCGGTGAGTGATCTAGCTTTCTCTCTCTCTAGTTTCATTTGATTAAATGGTGATTAATTACTAATTTAATTAATGAATTGTGGACAGACGAGAGCAGCTAAACATGTGTTAGGAAGATACTACAGAGAGCCGAAGACGTCAGGAGCAATACCGATTCACTTGGTGGAGAGTTTGGTCGCAAGTATTAAAAAAGATCATTACGTCAGTGACACTGGTGATATTGTCTTCTACGAGACAGATCCAGATCTCTACGTTTATGCTTCGGACAAATCTAAAATCAATTAACTTTTCTTCCTAGCTCTATTAGGAATAAACACTCCTTCTCTTTTACTTATTTGTTTCTGCTTTAAGTTTAAAATGTACTCGTGAAACCTTTTTTATTAATGTATTTACGTTACAAAAAGTGGAAGTTTTGTTATCTTTTTCTCTAGTTGCAATCAAAAGGATCTTTAAAACTTTTTTGATTTGGACAGAAAGAAAAAGACAGTTCCACTGAAAGTCGACAAAATGCACGCCGTTTTTGGGTCCCAGCACAACAACAATATGTCACGGAGTTGTCGCTTTTTTAAGTAATGGGCAATACTTTTCGGCCCAAATATATAAAAGCCTTCTTAAATTGCGTCAGGTATCTCACGCAGGACCTAAATAATTATACAAACATCTCATTCGTCCCCATATATTAAAGAGTTGATTACCTAGTAGGCCACTTTTTGAGTTTTCTTTGCACCCAAAGCTACTTTCCGCTTGTAGCATAAACATTCACGGAAACTGAAAGAGTTTTTGGATTATTTTGCCCTTACTGAAACGAAACGGAAAATTGGAATATTGTTTGTGTTGTTTTTGTTCGGTTAGCTTTTAGACATTTATTAGATTAGGTTTCTCGATAGTTAGATTTTTATAAGGACCACAAGATCGTAAAAAAAATGTTAATCCAACAATCACGTTAAAATGACCAGTTTAGCAAGTTACAGTCATCCATATTTCATGGATGTGGATGCTATCATGTCCACAAATACATGTTCGGTGGTTATGGATGCTTTCGTGTCCATGTAAGGATGTTATGGTTACTCAGATTTGTGGATGGAGAAAGTTGGATAAACATTACTTGGATAGATAAACATTATGTGGACGGACGAACATTATGGATACAAAAATAGTGGACATGTAAGTTGTGGGCAGACAAATGTTACAAGAATGAGTTATAGACGAGAACACAACATGTAAGGGAACAAAAGTTATTTAACTTAACTTTGTGGACAAGATTTTATATTCTACAATTAGGCGGTAAATTAACAAATTTTGTCGGAACTGTTTATCGGAAAGTGATCTGATGATTCCGAAGCACTTCTGAGAAATATTGGCGATGATCATATAAAAATCAATATTTTAAAATAAAAAATAAATTTTGGATAAGAAGTATAAAACATATTGTAGACAAGTTTCTGCAAGAAAATGTGTGAAAATGGCCTGCGAAAACTAAAATCAATATAAAAAAAAGACTTATTCTTAGGTCCACTCCCTAGGGTGAACCTCTACCAATAGGATTGTTTTATTTTATATTCAATATCTTTTAAAAAAAGAAACAAAATATTATCAAATTATATTATGTTTTTAAAATTAAAAGGTAAAAAAAAATAGTAATAATTACAAAAAAAAATATTTTACGTCGTGAGCATAACATTAAACCCTAAAACCTAAATTCTAATCCCTAAACCCTTAATCCTAAACCCTAAACCATTGGATAAACCCTAAACTCTAGGATAAATCCTAAACTCTAAATCAAAATCACTATACACTAAAACATTCAAGCGTTTAGGATTTAGGGTTTTAGTATTTTTTTATTTAGAGTTTAGGATTTATCCAAGGGTTTAGAGTTTACCCAAGGGTTTAGGGTTTACCCAAGGGTTTAGGGTTTACCCAAAGGTTTAGGGTTTATCCAAGGGTTTAGGGTTTAGGGATTAGGATTTAGGATTTAGAGTTTTGTTGAGAACATTAAAAATATATTATTTTTTTTAATTCTTTTTTCTGTAACTATTATCTTTTTTTACTTTTTTATTTTAAAAACATAATATAATTTGAGAATATTTTGTTTCTATTTTTAAAAGATATCAAATTTGAAATAATAAAATCCTATTGGTTGGTGAATCACCCTAGGGGTGAACCCAAGAATGACTAAAAAAAAAACTATAAAGTTTCTTCTGAATGAGCTTGCATGTTTTTTTCTCTACGATCAGTGATGTTAAAGTTCTTCCTTGTAAAGAGATAATCTCTCCAGCAATTTGCTTTGGCTCCTTCTTGACGCCTTATCCTTCGCTGACAACAAAGGTCTTCCTCACTATCTGAAAAAAAAATCTAAACATTGGTTGAGAGAGTTTGATGGTGAAGTTAGAGAAAGAGGCCAAAGTTAAAACCTTTGATTTAATGGGGCGTTGGATAAGAGACCACAGATCTGGAACTGAAAAATGAACAAAACCCAATGATGTTAGTAGCTAGCCAACGAGTAACCACCACAAGTTGCTGGCTCTTCACCATTATCAGCAATGAACTAGGGTTTTGTTCCCACCATTGGTGAATCTGAATCGCAGCATTGAGGGGCTCCACAACCATGGCGGTGACATGGAAGAATTTGTTACGTTTCGTCACACAGTCTCGTCTCCACCCTTTGATTACTACATCTCTTGAAATCATCCATTGGACAAGACAACGACAGAGAAAACAGCTTCGTTGCCACAACTGTCATCAAGGTTGTGTGGACAAATAAAAATGGAGATAACAACCTTTGAGCTCATCTACTCTCTGAAACTCCAGCCACAGCAAATCCCGAACTCAACCACATCCGATCTCGAGCTCACCCACGGCGAGTTCCAAGCTCATCCATTCTCTGAAGTAAAGCGAATTTGGGATTAAGAGAGAAGAAGAGAATAAAAGAAGCGTTGATTAGGTTTTATCAATTTGGGAATTTGGTAATTAGAGTTCCAAAAGAGATTGTCGGTATCTTCCACTCCTCTAAGGCAGGCCGCAAACGAGAAATTAGGAGACTTTTCGAGAGAGATGGGTTTCGTGGCTGAGAGAAAAGATGAAATAAGGGATTAGGGTTTGAAAGTTGATTTTGAAAAAGTGAAGTGAACAGATAGAAAAAAGATGGGCTCCATTAATTTTGAAAACCTAAAGTGAAAATAGAGAAGAAAGACAGGCCCCGTGTAACTCTAGTTTGGTTGCTGGAAGTTGGTTCTTTCTTTAGTTAGAGGGCACTAAGACCATGTTTATCCCTAAAACACTTAGTGGGTTTTCTAATTTTTATTTTATTTTATTTTGTCTGATTTAAAAAAAAAAATTAAAAAGTATACTAAT
The DNA here is from genome assembly GCF_000309985.2 of Brassica rapa. NCBI lineage: Eukaryota > Viridiplantae > Streptophyta > Magnoliopsida > Brassicales > Brassicaceae > Brassica > Brassica rapa. The sequence continues at coordinate 8,111,877 of NC_024799.2, forward strand.
CGCGGGCCGTCACGTGTTGGTGGGGTCCGCGCACAGTGCTAAAAACCCACAACAATCTCTATTATTAAAAGAGAAGTACCCATAAAAAATAACCCTAAAAGTTACACAATATTTACAGTCAAATGCCATTGAGAATTAAATTAATCTTACACTAAAAATGATTGTCTTTTCCACATATTAATTGTTTTCCTAAAATAACTCAAACAAACTACAAAAGAAAGAAACATATTATTAATAACTCAAACAATTACATATTATTAAATAAAGGAACAAGCATAAATAATTCTCCTGCAATATCAACACTGTAACATTCCTTATTATATGAGTCCCATCCTTTTTTTTTTGTCATCATATGAGTCCCATCCTTAGCTTACGTAACCTGTACGAACATCAAATTATATAAGCTTTATAAGAAATTAAACTAAGAAAAACTAACAATGATTTTCATATGAGTTTGAACAATTTCAATTCACTTTATTTCACGGTGGTGTATGTAGCTTATTTTTAACCACCTTATTATATTGAAATATTCCACTGACTTCTATATGTCCAAATAATTAATAATCATTATTATTAATTAAAATCTAATAATTAGGAAAATAACTGTAGTTTTGAGAACACTGGCGACGGCGAATGCGAATTTTTAGGGTTTTGAGATGTTTCATGGATGGGATCCGGGGTCTAGTGGATTTTTCTGGAATTGCAAGGAGCTCTATCTTAATGAGCAAATCGGGAGATTATGGAAGCAAAATGGTCTTCTTGTCATAAGGAGAAAGGGAGATCTGGGAATTTTATTTGGCTTTGATCTTGTACTGTCAAAGATCGGAATCGCGGAGATTCGATTGAGAAGGGAGAAAAGTAAGGCATTCGTTAACATCAAAGCGAGATCTTTTCTACTAATATTGGGGATTTCTTTTTGCTTTTTGGTGCTTAGATATCTGGTAACTGGTTATAGGAAATTCGGGATTTGGGGTTTGATGCGATTTGATATTCAGGAAAGTCGGAATCTAAGGATTAATGGGGTTAGAGGGAGTATCAATAGAGAGGATCTCCTGATTGATTTTCTTTACGATTTGTGTTATTATATAAAGGAGGGTGTTCAGAGCTTCAGTAGCACAAACTTACAAATCTCCTTCTTTCTCTTACGGATTTCGTTTCTGGTTGTTTTTTCTTTGGTATCTATGAGTCAGGGACAATTGGTGGGAAAGGGGGGAGCCTCGAAGGAGGGAGAAGGAGTTCGCAAAAGATTGAAGATCTCCGTTCCTCATTTCGATAACTCGGACCTTATCAAGAGCTATGCAATGACTCTGATTGGGAGGTGTATGAACCCGGTTGCGCAAAAAGTCAACTCGTTGCTGGTGATGTTGCCGAAGATATGGAAGGTGGAAGAGAGGGTGACTGGTGCAGATTTGGGAAAGGGGATGTTCCAGTTTCATTTTGAGAAGGAAGAAGACATTGAAGCGGTTTTGGAGTCACAGCCGTACCATTTTGATTATTGGATGATCTCGATAGCTCGGTGGCAACCAAGGATGACAAGGAGCTTTCCTTCGGAGATCCCTTTTTGGATCAAAGTGGAAGGTCTTCCAACAGAGTTTTGGTCAACTCCAGCGCTTCAAAGCATAGGCGATGCCATTGGAGAGACTACGGATGTGGATCTGGACTATGGAAAGATGCGAGTGGTGCTTGATGGCTTCAAAGAGTTAACACTGGAAACATCCGTGGAGTTCAAAGGAGGTGAATTCTATGATGAGGAAGAGGTCCCGGTATCTCTTAAATACGATAAATTGTTTGGCATTTGCAAGCTCTGTTCTAGTCTATGCCATGACGAGGATCATTGTCCTCTTAATCCTAAAAGTGTGGACAAGAAAACAGATAGCAGAGAGGAGCTGGCTAATAAGAAAGAGGACAGGGCAAGGAGCTACAAAGGAGTGGTGATTCATGGAGAGGAGAGTCAACAGGAGAGGGGCACAGATCAACGGAATTATTATGGTAAGGGGAAAGGGAAAATGCATGAGGACCAGGACTCAAAGTGGGTACGAGTTCCTGAAAGAGGAAACAAGAGGTACTCGTCTTACCACGATAACAACAGAAACGATGAGGGAAATAACAGACACAGGAACACTCGTTGGGAACAGCCTAGGAGTTACGTGCAGGAATCGCGGGAGAAGGGGCATCGTGGCACAAGACGGGAGAGGAGTCCTCCGCATTATGCACGAGAGGAGCCAAAGGAGGAAGGGGAGCTGCAAGACACAGGCAGTGCTAACAAAGGATCTCAAATGGAAGGAAAGACTTCTGCATCTAACAACCTGCAGATTGAATCGAATGGGGCCAGGGCAAATTTGATTAAGCTTCCTCCTAAATCCGTGGAAATGGAGAATGGTGCAATAGCTGCGATAGTTTCAGGAACGGTTGGGGCGGGGAAAGGAACGGAGCCACCATTGGGTGACAATGGAAAGGATATGGAAGAGAATGAAGTAATGGACCTAGCTGAGAATGTGATTCCATCTGCAGGGGACAAAGGTTGCATGGGTGAGGATGAAGCTTTCGAAAATCTTACTGATGGAGAGATGGAGGAACTGAATGGATCACAAGAAGTGGTGCTGGAGACCGTTGAGGAAGAATCACGACCAACGGATGTCGAGGAGAAGGAACTACAAGTTGGAGAGGAGGAAAAAAAGAAGGGCGCTCGCAAGATACTAAAGCACACAATGGCGGCAGGAGCTTCAAAGAAGAAGTTCGTTCAGGCACTCCTTTCACAGAACAAAAATACTCAAGCTAGACAGGGAAAGCGTCAGGGAGACGGAAGCAAATTGCAGGAGGATAAGGGTTCTTCATACCCCAAACAAACTTCCTCAAAGAACTCAACTGCATCCCATGGTTAATACAATTCATATAGAATTGAGGAGTGGACTTCTGGTTGCGTCGGTTTCTGCTTACTGTTGGTTTATTTCAATAAGCTCTAGGAGCTTTCTTCTACGGTTCAATTTGATTTTTGCATTGCTGGTTTTATGTTTCAGTGGCAATTGCCTATCTTTTATTGTATTTGGTTATGGTTTTGGTATTAAGAATAATAATTGTCTTTCTGGTTTCTATGATCTTGATATGGTTAAATATTGGTATGGTGTTAAGACCCTTTATTCAGGTCAGATGGCGTTAGTGGCTTGGCTGTGTGTAGGGATGCATTTGGCTCACTTCATACAATGGATGTTGGACCTGATCTCTGTAAAACAAGTTCAGTGGAAGAATGATACAAGGAGGGTTTTGGACAAGGTACTTGGGTCTGGTTTCATTATTTGGTATAAGGTGGCACTTAATTACTCATTTCTGGATAGTACTAAGTGCACGGTAGTTTGGAGATGTTTGTTGCTTGGTCTTTCTAAGGAACCTAGATGCTCTCGAGTGGCTATGTATTTGAACACATTATATTGTTATGGTTATGGGTTTAATTTCAGGGATAGAGATCTGAGATGGTCCTTAATTATGGGTGGAGGGGGAAGAGGTAGAGTCATGGACACGTCTTGGATCATTGCAGGGGAGCACACTCTTGGCTTGGTCTCATTAAACCAAGTGCAGAGAACCTTTGGATCCATGATCGGTATCAAGCTGGCTTTCTCAGTGCCGCTGCAAGATGGAAGTGGATACGACAAATATACGGTGTCTAACTCTTGGCGTTTATTTAGGACATGTTCAAAATATGCAAGGTTATTGTCCTTTGGAGTCATAATATGGGATATAATATGGTGGGTGAAGTTTTGGTTTCCTTTGGTTACTGGTTTATATGTACAGGTCGAAATGATAATGTGTTTTGGTATCCTGAGTGTACAATATGGAACTGATGAGTATTGGATAATTGATATAGTTCGTAAAAAAATTATATCTTCTCCTACAATCTTATATATCGTTACATACATTGTTAATTGGGCCTTATGGTTTATTATTAGAAGTGGTGAATGTGATCGTATAGTTACTGGTGGGCTGGAGAGTTGGATAAATTATAAGATCACATGGCCTTTTTTGGTCTTTCGTTTTTGTCACCAAAATTTGAGTTTCTTAATCAAGTGGATAATTTTATGGGTCTTGGGATGCGAATTGTGTTTATTGGTTACAGTTGGTATGGGAATGGTTATAGGATCATGGGTATGTGATGGTGATCAAGAGTCTTTATATATAATTGTCCTTACAAGCGATTGTGAAGTATCTGAAGTTTTTTCAGATAGGATGATTAGGCTTATTGAGGTTAAATCTTTTGTCGGTATCATCAAACCTATCTTTTCTGGTTCGAACGATAAATATATATATATATATGAAGATATTAAGCTGGAATTGTAGAGGTCTTGGAAGTCACTGGACAATAAGTTATCTTCGGGAGATATGGCACCAACACAAACCGGAGTTTTTATTTTTGTCTGAAACGAAACAGGATTTCGATTTCGTACAAAGATTTCAGTCTCATTTTGGCTATGATAGCCTGGTTACTGTGGATCCAAATGGGCGGAGTGGTGGTTTAGCTCTTTTTTATAATAATGAGTATCAAGTTAGAGTCATATATTCTAGCAATAGAATGATAGACGTGGAGGCGGTGGTTAAAGGAAAACAAGTTTTTCTTACTTTTGTATACGGGGATCCGGTACCAAAGCTAAGAGAACAGGTATGGGAGAGATTAACTCGATATGGATTAGCAAGATCCGAACCTTGGTTTATTATTGGTGATTTAAACGAGATTACTGGGAATCATGAAAAGGATGGGGGATCCCTAAGATGTGCAACATCTTTTATTCCGTTTAACAATATGATACGGAACAGTGGGTTACTGGAATTCCCGGCTCGTGGAAATAAATTTTCATGGCAAGGAAGGCGTGGCAAAGGAAAGGATGCTGTGACGGTCAGATGTCGATTGGATCGAGCCTTGGCAAATGAAGAATGGCATACGTTGTTCCCGTGCTCCTACACAGAATATTTGAGGTTAGTGGGATCTGACCACCGTCCTGTAATCGCTTTTTTGGAGGACAAGTTATTGAGGAAAAGGAGAGGACAATTCAGATTTGATAAGAGATGGATAGGTCAGGAGGGGCTTATGGAATCAATAGTGACAGGATGGACGGAGAATCAGGGTGGGCAAATTGAGGATTTTGTTACAAAAATTAGTAATTGTCGGCATGAGATTTCTTCATGGCGAAAGGATAATCAGCCATATGGGAAGGATAAAATTAGGGAGCTTCAACATGCACTCGAGGAAGTTCAGACAGATAATAGCAGATCCCAGGAAGAGATTCTGGAAGTTTCCAGGAAGCTACAAGAGGCTTATAAGGATGAAGAGGAATATTGGCATCAGAAAAGCCGGAATATGTGGTATTCATCTGGAGATCTTAATACCAAGTTTTACCATGCTCTAACAAAGCAGCGAAGGGTCCGCAATAAAATAGTGGGTCTCCACGATGAAAGGGGTAATTGGATTACTGAGGACAATGGAATCGAGAAGGTGGCCGTTGATTATTTTGAAGACCTGTTTAGTACGACCACTCCAACAGAATTTGATGGTTTTTTGGATGAGATCGTTCCGTCTATTTCTCCCCAAATGAATCAAGTTTTGTTGAGAATAGCAACAGAGGAAGAGGTCCGACAAGCTTTATTTATGATGCATCCGGAGAAAGCGCCAGGTCCGGATGGAATGACAGCCCTCTTTTTCCAGCATTCCTGGCATGTTATTAAGAAGGATGTGGTAGAAATGGTGAACAATTTTTTGGTTACAGGTGCTATGGATTCAAGGCTAAATACTACTAATATTTGTATGATTCCTAAGACAGAGAGACCTACAAGAATGACGGAACTGAGGCCGATAAGTCTTTGTAATGTGGGTTACAAGATTATCTCGAAAGTTTTGTGTCAACGCCTGAAAATTTGTCTCCCTCTCTTAATATCAGAGACACAGTCAGCTTTTGTGGAAGGCAGGTTAATATCGGATAATATTCTCATAGCGCAGGAAATGTTTCATGGATTGAGAACCAATAAGTCATGTCAAAATAAGTTTATGGCGATTAAAACGGACATGAGCAAGGCTTATGATAGGATAGAATGGAGTTTTATTGAGGCTCTTCTATATAAAATGGGGTTTGATGCACATTGGATTAAGCTAATGGTGGAATGTATATCCTCGGTTCAATATAGAGTACTTCTTAATGGTCAGCCGCGAGGCCTTATAATTCCCCAGCGAGGGTTACGTCAGGGGGATCCTTTGTCTCCTTATCTATTTATTATGTGTACTGAGGCTTTAATTAGGAACATCAAGAAGGCGGAGAGAGACAAACGGTTAACCGGTATGAAGGTAGCAAGAGCTTGTCCAGCAGTCTCTCACTTACTATTCGCTGATGATAGCCTTTTCTTTTGTAAGGCAAATAAGGAAGAGTGTCAAACTATTCTCAGGATTTTAAAGGAATACGAAGCGGTTTCAGGGCAACAAATTAATTTTCAGAAATCCTCAATTCAATTTGGCCACAAGATTATAGAATCCAGTCGGCAAGAAATGAGAGATATTTTGGGTATTCAAAACTTAGGAGGAATGGGATCTTATTTAGGGTTGCCCGAAAGTTTGGGAGGATCTAAGGTACAAGTGTTTGGTTTTGTTCAAGAACGCTTGAATAATAGGGTTAATGGATGGACTTTTCGATTTTTTACTAAAGGAGGAAAAGAGGTGATTATTAAATCAGTGGTCACGGCTTTACCAAATCATGTGATGTCTGTTTATCGGCTACCAAAAGCAACAGTAAAGAAGTTAACAAGTGCAGTAGCTCAGTTTTGGTGGAGCCCAGGAGGAAGCACAAAAGGCATGCATTGGAAATCATGGGATAAAGTGTGTGTCCCTAAAGACAATGGTGGCCTAGGATTCAAGGATCTCATGGATTTTAACACAGCGATGCTTGGTAAGCAAATGTGGAGGCTAATAGACAAGCCACATTCTCTCTTCTCTAGAGTTTTTAAAGGACGGTATTACAGGAATGCTTCACCTCTTGAACCGATCCGTTCTTACTCACCGTCATATGGCTGGCGGAGTATCATATCTGCTAGATCTCTGGTTTGTAAAGGACTAATTAAAAGGGTGGGAACAGGTTCATCTATTTCGGTATGGAATGATCCTTGGATCCCAGCCACTCGCCCGAGACCAGCAAACAAAAACCTTCAAAATAGTTACCCGGACCTTACAGTGGATTCTCTCATTAATATGGAATCCCGAACTTGGAACCTTCAGGCAATTAGGGCTGTGGTGGATCCTCATGATGTAAAAATCATTGAGAGTATGCCATTAAGCAGAAATCTGATGGAAGATAGAAATGGATGGCATTTTACTAACAATGGAAAATATTCGGTAAAATCAGGATATCAGGTGGAACGGGTTTATCCTGATAGAGAAAAACCACCAGAGGTTTATGGGCCTACAGTGGATGTCCTTAAAGCCTTCTGTTGGAAAATACGGTGTCCGCCCAAGATACAACATTTTCTATGGCAACTTCTTTCAGGTTGTATAGCGGTGTTGAAAAATCTAAAGGCGAGAGGAATACATGGGGATATATGTTGTGCTCGATGTGGGGATCCGGAAGAATCAATAAACCATGTATTTTTCGAATGTCCCCCAGTACGTCAAGTATGGGCTTTATCTAAAATCCCTTCGAGCCTCAGTTTATTCCCTACAGGATCTTTTTTTGGTAATATGGATCATCTTTTTTGGCGAGTTAATCCAAAAATGGATGATCATCAATTTGCTTGGATTTTATGGTATATATGGAAAGGTAGGAATAATAAAGTTTTCAGTAACCTGGATGTCGATCCAAGGGAAACCCTTAGACTAGCAGAATTGGAATCTACACTTTGGGCTGCGGCACAGGTGAACAACGACCAAAAACGGGAATTACAGGTACATACCAGACCCATATTGGTAACTTCAGGACGCTGGTGTTTTATAGATGGATCATGGAAAGATAAGGATCTATTTTCAGGACAGGGCTGGTATAGTATCCTACCGGGTTTCGATGGCTTATTAGGGGCACGGAATGTAAGGGCATGTCTTTCACCACTACATTCAGAGGTGGAGGCGCTGATCTGGGCAATGGAATGTATGAGGAATTTAAGACAGCTTCATGTTACGTTTGCAACGGATTGTTCTCAACTGGTGAAGATGGTTTCGGAACCAGAAGAATGGCCAGCATTTGAAAGTTACCTGAAAGATATCAAAGTCCTACAAGGAAGCTTCAACAACTCAGAGATTGTTCATGTACCTCGGACGGAGAATAAAAGGGCGGATAGCTTAGCACGTAGTGTTAGGAAACAATCGTCTTTCGTCGTTCACATGGATGCAGAGTTACCGATTTGGTTTACAGAGTCAAGTTGAGTCTGTGAATGTCTTGTTGTCAAAAAAAAAAATAATTAAAATCTAATATTTTTGAATTGAAAATCTTTTCCCTCCCCCAACAATCTTCTACTTAGATTTCGGAAAAAAAAATAGAAACATTTGCGGAATCTACTAATTTGTTTCTAAACAAGATTTCCCCTTCAATTTCGGAACAAAGAAGATATATATAAAATTTGATCCATAACTACTAAACAATAAACACAATATTCGAATTTCACCAATATAATCTTACTCTCTCCTATTTTGTTAGTTTCACAATAACACACAATAAACAAAGTATTCTAAATATTAATGCAAACAAGAGATGCCTTGCGAGGGTGGTTAAGATATTTCCTCAACTTTAGGGTTTTGTATTGCGTTAAAAAAATTGACCCACACACTTGCGGAACAAGCACAAGATCTTATCATTTCCTATTTCAAATCATAACCATTAAGATTTTACCATAATTTCAAAAACAATAAACAGAATCAACAAAATATTCTTTTCATTTATTTCGCCTAATATGTCTTGCAAAATAAGCAAAGATATTTATTCTCAACTAGGGTATTGTCCCTCTACTATATATTCTACCCGAGTACAAACCCATTCTACACATTCTTTTACCACTTACGCTGATGAAACATTACAAATGGTTTTAGCTGATGAAACTGTTAGTTCTATAATATTTGTATTTTTTTTTTGAATTTTATAAAGTAGACTTTGAACAAAATCATCTCTTCCTATTTTTGAATGTTTTTTTGTAACTTAGTTTCATTATTATTTTTGGTTTGTCTAAATAATGTATTTGTTTTCAAAAATTTCAATAAAATATTTGAACTTTATATTCAACTTTAAAATAAAATATTTATAATTTAATTTAATAAAACCCCAAATATACTTAAACCTCCGATACTTTACTATTTAATTTACCAAATAAACTAAATAAAAATACAATAAAAGAAAAACACAATCTCATAGTTTAAAAATGATGGCTAATCATATTGAACAAGACACACCGAAATCAAACCTGAAAAACATATGAATCTATAACATAATAAGTACAAACAATTAAATTTATCAAATTTTCAAAAGTTAAAAATATATGATTATGAAAAACAAAATCATCCTTTTTTGAACAAGAAGAAAGCCCCCACGTTCTGTCTTGGATGGTATTACCAATATTTCACATTCTTTATCTAATGGAAACGAAGAAACAACAACAAACATACATCGTGATATCAATCAAGAGGATAATGATTTTGTTAGAGGATGATGATTTTATTCATAGCCTTTGAAAAAATTAATTTCCGTAAAAGTTATACCTTATTTATCTATTTCATATATCATACTAACTCATAATTTTTTATTTCATCATATTTTAATGGTTTTCAATAGAAATGTGGTCCAAATTATATTACCTTATCACAGTATGATCAATTTTGTTGCCACCGTGTGATCAAATTATGTTACAGCAATATTTGTATTATGTGATGTATTTTTGTCATTATTTGTATTAAAATTTTGATATATTATATAATGGTGTAAAAAAATTTAATTACATTAAGTAAACAGAAAAAAAACACCCGCCCGGTCGGGCGGGACCAGATCTAGTTGGTTATTATTTCATCAACTTTGTTACCGGTTTTTGCATAAAACATGGGACCCAACACTGTAAGAAACCCTATAATTACCTCCGATAAACATGCCCTAAGAGCATCTGCAATAGTGAGTCTCACCATGAAATTCTTAGCATTATTATAATATACTAGAGATTTTTTCCGCGCTTCGCGCGGATTGTATCTTATAAATTTATTTTATTTATAATATTATTTGTTGGTTTTTTTATATTAACTTTTTGTTTTTCCGATGTTAGTTTTTTTTAATTTAAATTTATATGTTTATATTTTTATATTTTTCTTGTTGTAGATGGAGAATTATATTTTTTATTGATGGTTTTTTGTATGTGACATAAACTTTTTGAAATTTTAAAATAATGTTATATATAGTACGATTAACACATTAAAGAAGAGAAACATATTCAGACACATTTTACACAGGTTTTATATGCATAATTTTAAACATTATATATGTATATATTATAAGTTTGAAACATGTAAATGCTTTCTAAAGCTAAATACTTGTTCTGAGTTTACATAACTTATCGAGAGTTTTATCTCTTTTTAAATTTAAATCACAGAAAAAAAAATATCAAAAAGTCAGTATAAATGGATTTTTTGGGCTTTTAAATCAACACTGAAAAATTACATGAATTAGATAACAACACTTTTATAAACAACTCGATAAAATTTGACCGAGCTAAAGATTTTCACACAATATGTTCTTTCTTCTTCAAATTGCGAAGAGCCTATAGGCACAAGGAAAAAAATTATAATTTTTGCTTTCACTTATATAACATTTTTTCTCCTTTACACACGAAGTTTATTACACTGCTATAAGCAATGGAAAACTCTATTCATATAAGATTCACATCTATGCATTTTGACAAAGAAGAATTTAAGCCATCTTTAGTTTCGGAATGGACAAACTTCAGTCATATACACTATATTTTCTCTATGATTCAAATCTTACAATTTTAATATATGTGCAGATTTCCATGTAAAAAAGCACGCACGCCATCTATCATTCAACCTATTACTTTTTCCAAAGTAAACACTATAATCCTCGTTTGATTAGCTCCACAAACTAATCTCTTTGGATCAGTTTACTAAAAAATATGGATACTAATGTTAGAAAAGAATATAAACACTATCAACAATAAATATTGGCACAAGACTATTTGGTTCAAGGAACATATTCAACGTAATGCGTTTATATCATGGCTGGTTTTGCGGAGAAGACTGCCAACCAAGGATCGCTTGAGGCGTTGGGGGTTAAATGTCTCCGGAACGTGCGTCCTTTGTAATCTGGAAATAGAGACTCACCATCATCTCTTCTTTGAGTGCTCTTTCTCTCGCTTGATATGGGAGCCTTTTGCTACTGAAATTTGGATTTTTCCTCCGGCTGATCTACACTCTGTTGCAGCCTGGATCAATCAACCTCGCGTCAACGTAGATGCGCATGCTACTTCAGTCATCAATCTCTACTTTCAGTCCGCCATCTACCTGCTGTGGAAAGAGCGTAATGCTCGTATGTTCACAGCTGTCTCCTCACCTTCATCAGTCATCCTTGCCTCTTTCGACCGTATGATGCGTGACCGTCTCTTCTCTTACCCGGCAAATTCTTCTTTCTCCTATTCTCTACTTCTTTTTATCTTTCTTGTATAAGACCTCCTTAAGGCTTTTTCTACCTTGAGTTGTTGTTGGTTGTTTTTGTTTCCTTGCTGTAACAAGTTGTTTAAAAACAACAGTGTAACTTTTCAGAAAATGATAATCTTAACATCTTACCAAAAACAACAACAAATATTGACTTATTTATGTGAATATATATTTTATTTTAAATCATTATAGTGGACGAAGAAAACACCATAATTTGTACAACAAATTTTCTTAGATTCACCTCATCATACTCACCATTTTACTATTTTATTTACATAATTTTACATGAGCTTCTTCACCCTCCCCGGTTATTTTATCTTTATTTATAACTACGATATAAAGTTATAAACTATATTATAGATTAATAATTTATTTATCCTTGAAGTCTAACGATTAAAAATAGAACATAATTTAATATAGATATATGATTCTATTAATAAATTAGTAGTTACAAATTTGAAATTTCTAGAAATATCAAAAGTCGTATGTTAGTTAATTATCTTCTTAGTGACATTTATTTTTAATTTTTTTTGGATGAAAATATTTTGGCTGAGGTAGATACTCTCAAAAACCTTGAATTTAGTCCCTTTTATATAGTAGGATATATTTTTTTAAATAGTTAAAGATCCTAATCCAAAAGGTACGTACAATGGTGTTATCTAATTTAGAGTCTTCAGGTCTGAAGCTATAAAACATATTTCAGAAAATGGTTTTGTTCTAAAGAACTTGGCGATCTATTAAATTTTTAATCAGAGTTTGATCTAAAAAACTTGTATTATATTCTATCTTGTATTATATTCTATCTTCTTCTGTTTCCATATAGTCTTAGAGTCAGAATAGGATGTACAAGTTACAAACATATATGCTTATTAACTAACAAATTAATTTTATGTGTTTTGGTAGTAACCACTCATCTTCTTGAAGAACCAATGAAGGAGAATGATAGTAAGCAGAAAAACCATGAAGATGCAGCAAGATTGTCCACTTCCACGTCTTCTTCCTTCACCCGTTGTAGTGTCCTTTATTTCACTACACTCCTCCTCCGTCAACCTTACTGGAACATTCAGTGCTGAAGAACCGCAGATTTCACATACACTACAAAAAAGAGAAACAGAGGTTTTACACAATCCATATGGTTACTAAGCTAATGAACTGAATAGAGTACCTGTTTCCTCTTAGCTTAAACCAAGCTTCAGCGCAATGAAAATGAGCAAGGCCAAGCTCATTTTTGCATTTGCAACCAATCTAAATCAAGTCTACACTTACAAACTTGCCAGAAACTCTATCTGGCGTTTGATCAGAACCAAAATGACAAATCCTGCAGATTCTTTGTCCATTATCACTTTCTTCTCCTCCACCACTCAGATCAATCATGTGAAACTCCTTCTCCTTTGCTTTTTCTGAAGCATCACTCTCGTGACACCATCTTTCCCCATTCTTGAATCATTCTCTTTTTGATCTTCCATCAATACATGGTTTGAGAGAGAGAGTCACTGGTCTCACCCTTGAGGCCAGAGACTACAATCACAGCCTCAGGGACAGATCCACTCGAACTTTCACAAACAGTGATCGAATTTGAACAAGGTATCTGGTCCATTTCATTCATATACACACCAAAAACAAAACCAGGAGTGGTTGTATCAAGATCAAGAATGATTGTATCAGACAAAGAGTTAAACATAAACCCAAAACTGAAAACCTGTAACAGCTAGAACATACTCAAATTATTGGTACGCAGAGTCCTAAAGTACAATAAAGATCGAAACTTTACCAGAATCAAGATCTAGTAGAGTGACAAGGTTTCGTTTTTATTTCAGAAGAATGATAAATCAGACAATTGAATCTAAACCCTTTGCCGGAAACGGATGCGCGCCGCTACAAGTGCTCTCTAATCTGTTGCTCTTCGGTTTCAGTTTGTGTTTTTTCTTTCATAAGATGCCTCAGCTAGATTTTAGGCCAGACTCGAGAATCAATTTTTTTCTCTGCATCGGTCGAGACTCGAGTATGACGACTTTTTTTTCCCCACTACGAAACACAAAAACCTTCCCATCCATTCACAAGTAGCCACGTACCATAAGGATCAAGTCCTAAAATTCCTTAGTTATATATGTTCCAGTCCTTAGTTTTATTAAGCAAAATATTATTATTATATGTGTATTTACCTAAGATTAAGCCCTAAGGATTGGTGATGTTACTCCGTTGCGGGTGGTCTAAGAATATGATTATTGAGAGTTTTTATGGTGGATTTTTAGCGGAATATAAGAACTCCACTCTAAAAATTTCTGCTCTAAGAGCATGATTATCCCTAAATACACATTAGATTAGTTAATGACTATTTAAGTATTAAATTTTAGTGAAGGAATTTAGTTAAGATAGGATTGGAGAAAGAAAAAACACATTAAAAGAGAGGAAGGATTCAAGAATGAAGAGAAGTGTTAATGGAAGGTTCTTCATCAATATACACTTCAGTTCTTATCAGTATACATATAGTTTGTACTATATAAATCATACAAAAGAGAAGTATTCTCAACCATTTGGTGATGTAGTTTTTATTACCATACAAAAACAATTCTAATACAAGCGTGTCTCAAGAACACAAAAATCGTTTCAGTTTTTATTATCTTTCGAGGAGCTTGTACTGAGTGTCGTTCAAGTAAAACGACTGAGCCGTCTCCATGATCCATTTCGCCTCCTCGTCAGTGAGTTTGCTTGTGAACAAAACATCACCTCGGATAAACACCAAGGTGTGTTACAAGCTGTCAAACATACTTAGATCATTAAGCATGATATACACAAAACAAAACAAAAAACATTGAAAAGAGAACAAGAAAAACAAAAAACAAAAAACATTGAAAAAATTGAGAATGAAGAATATGACGACAATGATACAAAAGTTTGTATACTGATAATACACTAGCATACAAAACGTGAGTGACGACAATGACATTTCTTCACTAGGCCGATGATACAAAACGTTACTGCTCCCACAGAAGCATACAAAACGTCTAACGACAAACTATCATGAAACAGGGAGCAAGGCATCGACTCAAATTGGCCATCACCTCTTTCAAATCGTCTGTTTGTTTAGTAAGGAGAAAATAAAGAGTCTAGACCCAAATTGGCTATGTACCTCCTATAAAACGTTATTTATTTTGCAAAACAGGAAACATGGAACGGTGGTTATGCAAATGCAAAACACTTATATACTGTATAACAGTAAAATTTCAAAGGAATGACATTGTGAACCATTCACTATAGAAAATTCAAATTCATAATCTCGTAATGCTGTCAACATCCATGTAAAGCTCAGTGCGCCATCTAAACAAAATTTCTTCATAATCCACATTTCATTAGAAATATAAAAAGGGTCAAGACTCAACTTCGAACTATTAAAAAGGAAAAATTCATTTCGTGTAGAAACGTTGTAATAAACAATTTTGGAATGGACTTAGTGATATCATATTAGTTGCGTTTTTAATAAAATCCTTAATTACTTGTTAATTAATTGAAAGAGAGTAACAGAATGGGTCTTCATATACAAATTAAGCACACCGAAAAATGCAGAATCCTAATATGAAACTGATACTCATATGATAACTAATAACGTTACACAAAATATACAGAAAACCGTAAAATGATAGAAAGAACAATAGCAACTATGGTAAAAACCAACTAAAACCAAAACATGTGGCAATTTGGCCCTCCATTAAAAGCTATATACCACAGTTTAGCTCAGCTATAAGCTTATAATAATATACATTTAGTTGACAAAGCTCAAACTCAAACCAAGCCGATGACAAAAACTCTCAGGAGATCTACATATAACTATCATCACACACTATATATATATATGATAAAATAAAAACCGAAATGATTAGATCACTTCAACTCTCGCCGGTAACTGTATTCCCGCCGTTTCCTCTTCAGCGGTAGAATCTTGAGAGGCGACAAGTTTCACAGCGAAAGAAAAATTGGAATTATACTTTTGTCTCGCTTCAGCGAAGCTTGAAGAAAGAACGGTTTGCATCCACTGATCAACCGTTTTCTCTTCATCTGGTGACCATCTCAAGGCAGCTAGAATCTGAAGGATCGCATCGCTTTCGATCTCTAGACGTGTTTCATGTCCAAACGACCGACGAAAATGCGACAAGATGCTCCTTTGTATGTTCTTCGCTAACCCATCAAAGTCGATCGTTTTGAACGTCACTTTCCCGTCAACTTGCTCGAAAAAATCCTCAAGCCAAGCTTTACTGTTCTCGGACATTGCATGCGCTTCTTCATCTGCGTTTGCTTCTGTCTCATCCACTGGAAGATTCAGATCGAGAAACGAACGTTGAGACTTTACAGCTCGAAGCTCTGTACCCTCTGTTCCTAACTCCTGTCTTCGCTTATTCAGACCGTTCTTGTTAGCATTGTCGGCGAGTTTTATCTGGAGTTTACATTTTTTAGGGGTGAGAACTCTTCCCTCGGAGTATTCGACACGCTCATCAAGAATATTCGAAGTAGTAGCTAAAACTATAACATTCTTCATACCGATCTCTCTTCCGTGCGAGTCACGGAGCTTACCAGTTCTCACAGCATCAGACAGTCTTACCTGATCAGGAAACTCAGCTTTGTCCACGTTCTCGATGAAAACAACAGACTCCACACGCTTGGACACTTCTCCGGCGATGTAGTCAACAACTGTTTTCCCTCTGAATCTATCGTCGAGCCGGTCCTGTGCCTTGAAATCCACGCAAACGCAGTTTTCTCGCCCGCCGAAGAAGGCTTCAGCGAGAGTTGTTGCTACTTTCTTCTTCCCGACTTGATCTGGTCCAAGAAGAGCGAGCCAGACATTACTTGTGGCTGAAGCTAGCTGGCTTCTATCATCTCTGTATCCGCAGATGATCTCGCTAACGGCGTTCACAGCTTCGTTCTGAAACCCTACTTTCCGAGAGAGTAATTCTCTGAGAGACTTGAAGTCTTTGCAGTACCGTGACAATGGTTTCTCTTTGCTCAGCTCAAAGCCTCTCCGGTTAAGTGATACCGGTGTGCTTGACTCCTGGTAGATTGTTCCTAGCCCTAGATCTGTTGTAACACAGCTCAAAGGCGAGTTCGTTGTTGTGCGAGTTGTGTGATCTTCTATATGTTTTGGCTTCGAGATTTTTACAGATAAACCGGGTTGGTGTGGCGGATTCTCAGCTTGAAGGGTTGAAACAAGCTGAAGTGGGAACTGTGGTCTAACAGGCTGGAAGCTGAGTTTAGGAAACGCCGGAGTTTGATGGATTCGTTGACAAATGTCGTCCCATTTCTTCTGCACAGAAGCTAGTGTGTTTGGATCATCTTTAGCCTGCACTGAATGAGAACTAAACACTCTCAAGATAGTAACTGAGAGATTCGAATTCAGAGAAGAAGTTGGTTCATAAAAGCAGCACCTGTCTGAGAATCCCTTTGTCTTGTTCAGATTCCACATTACGTAACCAACAAGGCAACTTCTCTGAACACTGATCACCGGACTTACCTAAGGCTGTGACTTCTTGCTCACACTTCTCGTTACAGAGATGACACCGAGGAAGACGAGACTGGTTCATTGAGTTACTAAACGGTACTCTGAAATCTGATGTTGATGAGAAGAAGCCTCCAAATGGAACAAATGATCCCATCAAACTGTAGATGAAACCACAAAACGTCACGTTTCAATCAAAAATATTTTAGACTTTCCCAACACTAAATACCAGTGTTATAAAAGTTGGGCTCAGAAAGCGCCTATGCGGCAAATCATGTATAAAGCTATTTCTCTAAAGCGATTTTTTTTTAAATTCAGTCCGTTCGTTAAAAAATTGGTCTACACGCCCGTCTAAACATTAGTTTCTTGTAAAATGCATAATTATAGCTTAACTATTTTAAACATTGCTAAAAACAAAAACATTCATCCCGAAAATTCGGTTAAAAAATCGGTGTAGACACCCATCTAAACATCAGTTTCTTGTAAAATGCATTATTATAGCTTAACTACATATTTTAAACACTGCTAAAAGCAAAAACATTTATCCGGAAAATTCAAATCATCCGATAAATAAAAAAATCTTAATTATCCAAACTTTTTACTGAATTGACTATAATTATATAGAAATATATGAATCTAACCAAACGAAATTAAATCGGAGAATTTTTCAAACACAGTATTAGAGATTTCTAGTTTCGAAAAAAAACAAAATAAAACGAAAATAAAGCCACTATAAAAGACATTACCTTGACTTGGGATAAACTCCTTGATTCGAAGATGTAATAGGAAGAAGATGAATATTCCAGTCTTTGTCAATCGTGGGGAACCTCTCGATCAGTTTCAAATACATCTCGTTGCTCGACACACTCCCGACGAACCAGAGCTTCTCACAATGAAGCTTCAACAGCTCCGAGAGCCTCGACACGAGAGCATCACTGGTTAAGACCTTGAGCTCTCCTAGATTCAAAACCGTCCCCGTTTTAGATTTCGAGCAGCTTTGCTCCACGATTCTCCCCAACTCATCGAGTTTCATCTCACCGATCTCTTTCGCTACACTAACGACGCTTAACCCACTAATCTCCAGAGGCAGAAACCCTACCTTTCCTCTGTTGATCGAGTCACTAAACGTTTTGAGCGCTTTACCGCCGCAAGTTCCGACAAGAAGAGGATTCTTCTTGTCTTTCCGACCCAACACTTCCCCGATTCTCCGACAGTTCTCGTCGAAGTCACCGCTATACCCGAATCTCGCCCGACCAGAGCCAGATTCGGTTACGTTACATAGAAACAGTGGAGGACAGCGAGAACGCGGGAACCGCGTCACCGGAGGATGAAGCACGTCGAGCTTTATGTCCGTGCTCCGAAACCCGGCTTCGCCGAACACCCGGCTCACGATCGGGTCATCGAGTATCGACAATATGAAGTACTTAAGCTCAACCTTCAAAACCGACGTCGTTTGAGTAACCCCACCGTGGAGCTGATGGAGATGGTAAGTCTCCGGGTGCCTTCTCTGAGTCGCCTGAGAGCGTTTGATCGCCGCCATGAGGGAGTTAGACACCGGCGGCTCTTCCTCCGCCTCGTTCTCCGTCGTCGTCGTCGTCGTCGGAGAAGGTTTCGAGGAAGGGAGTCTGTCGAGAGATACGCCGACGCAGAGCTCGAGCGCGCGGAACTGGAGGCGGGAAGAGTACGGCGTGCTGTGAGCGGCGCGTGAAATGCAAACTTCGCGGAGAATCGAAGAAGGCATGGTTAAGAGACCGGAGATGGCGTGGAGAGACGTCGTTTGCGCGTGGCTTCTCCTACGCGCGACGGCTACCGCGTCGTCTAGTGCGCGTGCTGTTTCTTCCGTTAAACATTGCCTCGCCGTGGTAACCGGTGTCGGCATCGTCGCCCGCTTTGATCAATTTCAAACTACACCAACCAACAAACAAAGATCGTAAAAGAATAAGGAGAATGCTGAGAAATGTATAAACAAATCGCGCGTGAAATTTCTCGAAATGGATTTTACGACAAAGATATCAAACTGAGTAGTCGCTTTTTTGAAAAAGAAGTATTTTTATTTATTTTTATGTTTTGTTTACTTCTGTTGCTTTGGTTTCAGACCTCAGGCTTACGCTTAGATATGTAAGAAAGAAGAGTCGCTGTTTAACTGGTCTATTGTGAATAGGTCCCACTAATATGTAATATTTATGTTTTTTTTCTTTTCAATTTATAATCATATTTTTGTATTTTTGTTGTTGCCCCCAATCCTCGTGTATATTGAAGGAGCAAAGGCACATGTATAGTGAGCATAGATTCTCTATGGCCCAAGTGAAAGATCTCCTTTTACTTCTATTGGCTTATACTCTTTCAAATTTCAATTAATTTTAGATTTGACAATCCCAACAGTTTTTCACAATTATTCTCTTTCATAATTTTCTCTCTAATTTTTTTAATATCCTCTTCTTTTATTCTTATCTTTAAGAATCTGTTCATTCAGCTGATAAAAATATCTAAATATAAGTATCCATGCATATCTTCTTCTTCTTTTCGTTATTTTTCCAACTTTGTATCCGTATTATACACATTACACTTCCACACCAACTCAATATAAGTTTTGGTCCTTCGGTTTAAGTATCTTGAATCTAGATGCAAGTTTTATTCCTTTTTTGCAAGCTTTCTTTTAGTTTTGTTATACCACTATTCTTAAATATTTGAGAAAATAATTAAAATGACTTAATTCATGCTAACCAACTAAAATCAGGTAATAAACTAAGAAAAATATATAAAGCATCAACACTCATCTAAAAATGAATCGACAAAGCATTAACCATAAGATCATATTGAGTTATACAGGGAAGCACAAAAGCCATTATAATATTTCAGAATCATTACAATTCTCACGTCAAATAAAGGGATCAGTCAAGATCAATAGATGTTGTACTAATCGATTAGTTTTTTTTTTAAAGAGAAAACAAAACATGATGATCATGGTTAAAAAATGTTTGCTTCAAAAAAGTTCTGAACTTGATTGATTTGAATAGAAAATTGATACTTTATGTAAAGGATTTTGAATTATTATGCATTTTAAAAAGATAATAAGAATGATTAATTAGACAGGTCAACTTAAATTATAATTAAGAATATATTCAGTGGTAGACAGTGATATAATTTTACTTTTAAGAGATTAGATGGATGTGATATGGTAAAGAATAAAAACAGGAGTAAGTGATTAGGCCCCAACCCCCTTTATAAATTCCACCACCACCATTTATATGCTACTTTTGTGTCGTTGTCATTGCAAAAGTCTTTTATTAATAATAATGAAGAAGAAAATAAAACTTCCTTTGTGTTCTACTTTTTATATTCTCCATTGCAAAGGCCTCCTTTTGTCTTTCCCCTTTTGGAAAAGGAGATTTACTCAACGAGCAATAATTATTACCAGTGAAATAGTTTTTGATATTATCACACCAGTTAAGGACAAACAAACATCGATCACCGGAACATCGGCTTAATAAAATTTTTTAGATTTATTTTTGTTTCAAAATAATAAATTTTTTAAAATTAAAGTACTTTTATTAGTTAATGCTTAAAAACTGTATATTTTTAAGAAACATATTAATTGAAAATATTTGAATTGGTTAAATACTATCAGTTGATATTTATTAGAAAATATATAATAACATAAATAATAAATTTAATTGTAAATATTTATTATATTTTTAATATGCGTGAATACTCTAGAAAATCTGTTTTTCAGAAACAGAGGGAGTAGTAAGTACTACAAGTTAGTAAATTCAGTTTTAAAACTAAATTGACGGCCTATACTATAGCCAGATATAATTTCCAGACGCATGATCCAAAATTTCCAGAATCGCGAACGAACAACATCTGATTGTTGCATCCAGTTACTGTGCGCGGATGCCGCGTCTGGAATTCTCATCCAGTTTACGAAACGAACATGGCCATATTGTGAGTCAACCTCTTCATAGCTCCATATTGCTTCTTGCAAGAGTTGAACTTGTTCCTAAACTTTATCCATGGATGCCTCACCCCATATGTATCATAAAACTTGTCTGCAATTGTCTTTCTCGCAGTCTCATGGAGAACCTTATTTTTCACATTGCCTTTCAGTTCTTCTTCAATTCTTAGTTGAAGCACAAACCGTGTTTGTTCATCACTCCACAATACAGTCTATGAACAACACAAGAGGACCATCTAAGTCAAGACTAAACTAAATTCAATGCATTAAGACCATATCTAAGTCAAGACTAAACTAAATTCAGTGCGTAAAGACCATCTAAGTCAAGACTAAATGCAACACAGAAACACCAAAATAGAGTGTTGAGAATGACTTACATCACTTCCAGGGACAGATGCCATTCAAACTTGAACAGATAGTCACTGAAACAAAAATAAAAACGAGTTAATACAAGACTTTAAGACTCTTAAGCGCAAACAATGAAACAAGAAGACCATACTCTACAAAGACACAGCAACAAAAACAAGAAGACCATACTAATAAAACAAGAGCTTCCTTGTATTAAGAGCTACGGTTAAATGAAGGTGGGAAAGTAATCATTTTCTTCCCTCAGAACACAATGAAACAAGAAGACCATACTAAAAGATTGTTACCTTACTAAAAGATCTGTTCTGTCTTATTTTGTTTTCTTGTCTGAATGTAATAATGAATATACAAACGACACAACACATTCATTAGCTCTAAGCAACCTTACTAAAGATTGTTACCTTACTAAAGAGAGTCTGAGCTTGAGAGGGTTTGAACTTGAGAGAGCCTGAGCATGG
The DNA here is from genome assembly GCF_000309985.2 of Brassica rapa. Classification (NCBI taxonomy): domain Eukaryota; kingdom Viridiplantae; phylum Streptophyta; class Magnoliopsida; order Brassicales; family Brassicaceae; genus Brassica; species Brassica rapa. The sequence continues at coordinate 8,133,797 of NC_024799.2, forward strand.
AGAGGGTTTGAACTTGAGAGAGCCTGCGACCTGCAAGAAAAAAAATAACAGACCTTTTGAAGCTGGCAAATGACAGTACATGTTTTGTGACTTAAAACCACTTGGTAAGAGAGCTCAAATGCTCAAATATACAAGAAAGGACGTATTGGTGATGTAATTCAGCTAATTAATCACAAACTCACTGATGAGAATAAAACAAATGCATCACAAATATACACATAACGTCATACCGTGAGAGAGTGAGCTTGAGAGGGTCTCGAGAGAGTGACTTGAGAGGAGCAACAGCTTTACACAAACCTAAGCATCAAAAACCCAATGCTATCATCACTTCATCAACCCAAAAACCCATAAGACTCAAATCAATGTGGTATCAGAGATAGTTACCTCGGAGAAGAGAGAGCTCGAGAGAGATAGCTCGAGAGAGAGAACTCGGGAGAGAGAGCGAGAGAGAGAGAGAGAGAGAGAGAGAGAGAGAGAGAGAGAGAGAGAGAGAGAGAGAGAGAGAGAGAGAGAGAGAGAGAGAGAGAGAGAGAGAGAGAGAGAGAGAGAGAGAGAGAGAGAGAGAGAGAGAGAGAGAGAGAGAGAGAGAGAGAGAGAGAGAGAGAGATCTTGAGAGAGAGCTCGGCTTTACACAAACCTAAGCATAAACAAGACAAAATTTGAAACTTTCAAGTCTTAACGAATTGATCCGAAGTTTTCAAAAGGATGAGATAATTACCTCAAAGAGAGAGAGAGCTCGAGGTCGGAGATTGAGAGACCGAGAGAACTCGGAGATGGGTTAGTGTCAGAGATCAAAAGATAGCTTGAGATGGGTTTGTGTGATGGATACAGAGCTCGAATCCTCACATTGCAGATGGAGAGAGAGAGAGAGAGAGAGAGAGAGAGAGAGAGAGAGAGACTGCGAGAGAGAGGAGGTAGATTTAGGGTTCTGGCATCAAGAGAGGATTCATGGTTGAAGAGAAGTTGCAGAGAAGAATCAGATTTGATTTTCGACGGCGACAAAACAATTTTTTAGGTTTAGAAATTAAAGGCAAAATTTGTAATTCTTAGGATAAATTAAGGGTATTATCGACTTTTACTACTTTTGGATGAGTTTACTGTTTCTGGAAGCGTTTAAAAGTCTCATCCAGAATTTCCGAAAAATCCGGATGAGTTGTGAAAATATATCTGGATGCTGCGTCCAACTTAACCTCTTATTTTGCACCAAACGAACATCGGTCCGCGTCTGCGTCTGGATGCCGCGTCCAATTCACGAAACGAACAGGGCCAAAGGCTAAAAGTTTACGCAAGTAAGTACTAATGGTAGACATGTAGAGTAGGAAATTTTTTTTTTAAATTCAATCTGAGATTTAAGAAATCACGCATATTTTAAACTGAATTATAATTTTAAAATTTTGTATGATAATTTGAGGACTTAAATTTTTTTTATATATTAGTTCTTTCAAATTTAGAAACCAAGCTAGAATATCTCATTAAACTTTGTCTGGAAAAAAAATGAACGTTTGCCCTGTATGTTTTTTGGTGATCTAAATCAGATATGTAATAATTTGGTCTCTTTGTAGAAGATCATATGGGTTTTGATTCTGGTAGAATAGTGGATAAACAGAGGTTAAAAATTTAGGTCATTGAGAAAATAGAAACACATGTCTAGAAAGAGCTTCTCAATTCTCGACAGGATGAGGTGCAGTACTCAACTCAGAAATACCTATATATAGGGGTGGGCACTTTATCCGATATCCGAAGTGGCACCCGAACCCGATCCGAAAAAACCGAACCGAAATCCGAACCGAAGTAGCAAAATACCCGAACGGGTATTGAATAAGGGGAGATTGGATACCCGAACCCGAACGGATAATACCCGAACCCGAATGGATATCCGAAGATAACCGAACATATGTATAATTAACCTTATCTTTCTAGTTTATATCTCTCATTTTATATAAAATATTTATATTGATACTACACATAATTTAAGTTCATATGATATACATACAATTCCGAAAAAAATGATTTGCTACTCACTTAAAATGCATGTCAAGTTTTTTATTTCAAAAATTAACAAAAAGTTATATCCAAAATTAAAAAAAAAATAACTAAATTAGTGCCTTTTTAGTTTTAAAATGTTATGTCCAAATCTATTAACCATTCAATCTATTAAAAATAAAAAATTAGTTAACTAAAAGTTATATTTTTAAATACAATAAACTTGAGAAATGAAAATTTTAATATTTTTTTTCAAAATCTAAATATCCGAACCCGATCCGAAATAACCGAATCCGAACTAAAAATACCCGAACCCGACCCGAAGTACAGAAATACCCGAACGGGTTCTAGACCTCTATACCGAAATACCCGAAAATCCGAAATACCCGATCCGAACCCGAACGGGTACCCGAACGCCCACCCCTACTTATATATATACATAATACAATCTGTCAATCTTAAAAGTTTTTTGAGAAACTATGTTGTGGTGGTATACTGGTTTTCATTGGAAGAAAAGTTGTTATATTGGTCCAGGTAACAGATTGATTTTTTTTCTTATGCGAAGTTGCTAGTTTCACTTGTAATCAGGCGGCATGGATTTTTAACTCTCACGCAAAACACCCGGGCTTACATGTCATTGTTGTACCTGTCCACATGAGTATGATTAATCGGGCTTCGGTTTGGACACTCCTCATGTTTAATCAAAAAAAAAACTTTTGAGAAGGGAAAATGTATTTTTCGAAAGTTCTCCAATGTCTACGGCGAGTGGATTATCATAAAGTAAGTGATGTTTGAAGGAGGGACCTTCTCTGGTGATGGAAATTCATATATGTCGTATGCTGGTGGTTTATAACTAAGAATCCAAAGAGATAAGGTTAGCGTTCTTACTTTAACGACCTAATCCACCATTTAGTGGGTCTTTTATTGGCTATTATAGTCCTAACACCAAGAGTTAGGAAATGTGTTTTTCTTAGATGATAATAATATATCTCACAGTTACCAAACAAAACAAGTAGGGGTATCGAACTTGTAATTAGTGTAAACTCAAACATTACGATAAGGGCATCGTTATCGTCGGCCCTTGGGCCCTACCCTTAACCCATTTTGGGTTTAAAAAAAATTAAAAATGGCAAAGAACGAGACGAACGGGCCTTGATTAAGGGCTTCTCGGTATCGTCCCTCGTGGGTACGTGGCAGCACCGGAGGGGGAGATGATTTCGAAGACAGATCGTCTTTTTCATTTTCTTTCTTCGTATCTCTTTTCTATCCGACTCCAAAAGGCGACGGCGAAGGCGATTTAGCAGAGGAGGAAGCTTTCTACGTGATCTCTTAATCGATATCTGGTGGCGAAGACTTGTTTCCGAAACCGAAAGCGCAATCCACATCCGACTCTGAAATCTCTGATGACAAAGACCTAAATCGTTGGTTCGCTTCGTTTCCCAAGCATCCCCAATCGTATGAGAATTGACCCAATCGTACCAAGGTATTCGTATAGATGATTTGATATTCGTATAGATGATTTGATAAGGGTTTCGTATAGATGATTTTATATTCGTATAGATGATTTGATAAAGGATTCGTATAGATGATTTGAGTTTGAAATATTTGAATGTGTATTTTTAGTTTGAAATCTGTGTATTTTTAATGAACCACACTAACCATTTCCAGTGAAAGTACACTTGTTTTCTAAATGTTTCGCTGTGTCTTCTTCGAAAAAGTTTCTGGTTTTCAATTCGTTTTCAAATCGTTTTCAATTGGAGATCTTTTGGTTTGTAGTTAGGGTTTCAATTCGTTTTTGGTTTCAATCGATTTAGTTTGCTCGAAAACTCATTACTCGTTTTCGGTTTCAATTCGTTTTCGTTTTCGGTTTCAATCGATGTAGTTAGTGTTTCAATTCATTTTCAGTTTCAAACGAACTTCTAGTTTGTTCTTACGGTTTCAAAACACCAATTGTCCCACCAATAATCAACTACTTATACAAAAGCCCTTAGCTCAGTTTCTAAACACAAAAATAATAATAAAAAATAATAAGGGCCCTTAATCAAATCCCTCCAAATACTAAGCACACATGTAAACGGCGAGATATAGCACATAATGGATGGAAGATATATACGTAAGCAGAGAGTAAGAAATGTGAACGAGACTCAAAAGTTCAAAACTCTATACATTACCAATTACAAAATGTGTTCCCCAGGAGTCGATTCCAATAAAAAGCTATTCGATTTGACCCTTACTTTTCTCTTTTATATTTTTTCTTAAAGGCAATTTATTTTGTTTTTAGACAATTATTTGTAGTAGTAATACTTCTCTACTTTCTACTGAATTAAAAATATTAAATACAAAATGAAATGAATAAAGGGAAAATTTGGATAAATGCACTTCAATAAGAATATAATTTGAAAAATGCACCCTTGTTTAAGCTTTTTGAAAAATACACTTATTTATATATAAATTTACCAAATTGCCCAATCTTAATATTTCTCAATTCTTATTAAACAATTTTCAAAAAATTACAAAAAAAATCGTTAGAGAATATCTTTTAATATACTACACAATATCTTTTTCATATCTTTTTAATATATCTTAAATTTATTATTATTATTTTGAAAAAAAATAAAAGAATGCAAGATGCGTCTCGTCTTCTCGTCTCCTTCTCTTTTCCTCTCCATTTCTGATCTTTTTTCCTTTCTTTCTAGTTTTACAGATTTTTTTTCTCATCTCAAGTGGTTTGTTGATTCATGAATCAGATTTCAGTGTCTAGGTCTGCTTCTCTTTTATTCTTCCACTATGTTTGTTTGTGAAACTAAGAATGTGAAACCAAGCATAAGAAAAAAAACATGTCTGCTTTTTTCGTTTTCATTAGATTCAGCGCTGGTTAGAGCTTTCTTGCAGTACACGATGCAGTTGATCAAAAACTTGATGAACTATACAAGAAGCGTATCCATCTATATAAATATATATATATATAAACATTTACTATGTATGTTCGCTATTTCTACCCTTTTTTTTGGTAAAACCAATAGTTTTAGTCATCATCATCCCTTTGTTCATCCTTCGAAACTTTTGGTTTAGCTTCGGGGTTCTTGTCTTCATTCCTGAGAAAATGATTGATGTGGATGGAAACTATGAGATTCTCTCCCTCTCTCGAACCCATCTCCAATATTATCATCGTCAATCATCTCTAATATTCATCCTCTGCTTTCTCTATCCATAAGAGTTTTCCCCCAAACAGATAACTTGATAAGTAAGTAACTAGGGTAGTGATGATTACATGCAAATTTACTTGGATCTGAGTTCATGTTTTTCATGTCACATTAAAAAGAAGAATAACAAGCCAAAGCGATGAATGATAATTAGTGTTCATATTCAAAGTAAAACAAAATAAACACATATGTGAATATCATATTAGAAGAATTAACTTGGTCTCTGCTTCAAGAAATAATGAAATTTGTATAGAATGAGACTTGACTTGTGTTTATATAAAGTTAACAAAATAAATTAAAATCTATATAAACTTCATGATAATTATCTTAAAAATATATTTATCTTAAACACATATTTATCCTAAACATAAATAATTATAATTTCAAATTTATATATTAATTATTGAAATATCAAAATGGGGTAAAAAGGTAAATTCACATTAATGAAAGTGTAGTTTTCAAAAAAAAATAAAGACAATGTATTTTTCAAATTTCAAATCTTAAATAGGGTATTTTGTAAATTATCCCATGAATAAATCTCACTATATTCCATCTTTTTGGATACGCAAATGTGTTTTTCTTTCTTCTTAAAAGTAGAATCTATCGAAGATATTATTTCTGAGGATCAACCTCTTTAAGTTTTAGTAGTACACCTCCATAAATATTTTAGCTCATTAAACTTCTTCATAACCGATTGTTTTGTCACCACATATATGACATATTTATTGATGTTTGCATCTCTTTAGACCTGGCTAGAAGTTATGCTACTGTCACTTTTATTATCAAATAAATAAATTTCAACAGCAAAAATGATTTTAATGTTTAGATTTTTAACAGCATGTTTAAGGTAAGACATAGGATTGTGTTTAGACAGTTTTTTTGTTATCTTTGGAGTATTGATATTAATTTTTGTTTATTCATTTATTATATCGTATGTACCATCTATTAGATAATTCAGAACGTTCATTCATTTCAAAATAATAAATTTATAGCTCCACTCAATACAAAATAAAATTCAAGGTTCCAAACTATATGTCTCTACCGTGAAGACCTTAATGTAAATATTGAACTTTTACTACAAGGTAGAGTGAACAAATTGGAGTCCATCTTCCTCTCTCAAAAATATTTTCTCCCCATCTCTCTAAATATCTAAATCCAGTTTCAGCTTCTTATGCCGGTTTCGGTAGCACTGAAACTATGGTCTTTTATTACTTCTAATCTATTTCGTCACCGGCATTCTATTTTGTTTGGTTTTGTAAGACTAAGCAATGGCTTCGTTGTTTTAGATCGTGTATTTGAAACGGCGCTCTGGCTCTCCTTCGCTTTGACAATCGATAATGTTTTATTTAGAATTTCCTTTTGTAGTTGTTCGAACTTGATGCATGTTGCGTGTTGAGAAGTGATTTTGCATTTGGAGTTTTCATATATTGCTTCCCCTGTTTGAGTTTTGACTTTAGGAATTGGTCTCTTTGTGCGGTGGTTGTCTTGCTCCTTGTCCTGGTGACCGCTCTTGTTTCTGTATTGCTCGGTGGCTTTTGCCAAAGCTGGTGTTTGGATGTAACTTCTTCAGCTCCGCTTTTCTCATTAGTGGAATGTCTCTTTTGAAACAGATGTGATATCATTTTTTTCAATTTCTTCTTTTTTGCCGTTGATTTATCCACAATCAATGGTTCCTCTAGTTGCGGCTGTCAATAGCGTTTTTGTGATGTGGGTCTGTCGTGGTGGTTTTTTGGTGCTTCCAAAGTTTGAACTGTAATAGTTCTTTCAGAAATTATTGGTCACCCGAACTATTATTGTGGCTTTGCAAAAAATATTTTCTGAGACGAGGATTAAACAAATTTGAGGTTCTATTCCACGTTTTTAATTTCTGTTTGGCCATGTCCTTCTTTGGTTTTTATTGTCTTCAGCTAGCATCACCTTGATTTCTTAAGGAAGTGAGTGTGACATGTAACTAAGTTTATAAGTAATTTTTCTTTGTTTCCTCAGTCTCCTACTGTGGAGTTTTAGTTTCAAGGAATATGATGTTTATCCGCATCCTTAATTTTTCTAAGTAATTTTGGTGTTTTTGTTGTAAATTAAAAGTTGAAGTTTTAATGAAAATATTGTTAGAGAAAAAAAAGTGAAAAATATTTGTCACCAACGTGGATTGAATTGTGAAGTCGGGTTGGTGATTCCCTGGTTGAACCCATTAGAGCATCATTACTGATCGGTGTGTTAAACTGGATCTCTTCATATTATTATATTAATATTTTAAAATAATTTAATTGTACATTTAAAATTTATTGTGTTAAAACTAGTTTAACCATTTAAGAAAGGGAAACTGGCAAACTTAATGTGGTTAAAACTTAATGTGCAATCGTCAATCGATTCTAATTTTTTTTTACATTTTCTCTCACTTTTAATTTTTAATTACTTTTTTTGGTAAGAAAATGTGGTGACAGATGATCACTGTGAGTGCCCTCGGTCATGTAAAACTGAAAATATAAGCATCTAAAAAAACATGAAGTTCGATTTATTTTTGGTATAAAAAATTTAATTGTTGTTTATAGTTCTCAAAAATATATGAGTTGAGTTTGGAGCTTTTAGAATAAAAAGAAATGAAAAAACTAATTGTCTTTATAAAGGATTACAACTACTTTTCAAATGTCAAAAGATAACGCAGAGATGTTTTATCTTTTATAATAAGATTACTTTTTAAGTAATGTAGTGACTCCTTTTTATGTGTACTTGAGTGGGAAGGCTCCAACGATTGCGGATGAAAGGCTATGGATCAAAAATGTAGTTGTCAGAAATTTGTAAATACTCCAAAAACATGTTGTTTTGACACAATTAATGATTTAATAAAAATGGGAATACGACGAAGGATGATTATGTTTAGTAGAGAGAGGCGGAACTTTTGAGTGGTGTGTTGTCGTCTTAGTGACACCACCACGACAATGTTGTGTTAATTGGTCAATTCTGGTGACCTACCTTTTTGATGTCTTTCTGGTAACGAGTCAAAATCGATAACTTTAAGAAATTAGAAACCGAACAATTACGTTTTGTGAATTTGAAAAAGATTTGGTAAAACCATCGTTTCAGTACCATAGTTCAAATACAACAAGCTGTGTTAGAGGCGTCTGAGAAGAAGGAAAATCCCCAGTCAAACAACCAAAATGAAAGGAATGAAGTGCATCAACCAAAATATAATTTATTAATAGTAGTTAAAAATATGATCTTAAATTAATAGATTAGATGTCATGTAGATGCATCTTGTACTACTGGTTAATCAATTTTTAGTGTTAGCATGATAGTACAATTTTTGGTGGTTGCACGGTAGCATATCTGCATATGATAGTAGAATTGAAAACAGATCATATCTCCTTACATGTGAAGTTCAACACACACGGAGACGGCTATGAACATTAAGTAACTCTACATATATAAGATTTGCAACAATGCATTCTGAATTGGATTGATTTTCATTGGTAAAGCTGATTGATAAAGAAGAAATATGGCTACGCTTTGATTTCCGAATGAGATAAAATGTATTCATCTACGTTTCATATTTACCTCCTTTTATTTTCATTTCACGTGATTTTTAGTACTGTGCCAACATTTTTTACCGAAAGACCTCGAAAGCAACTTTCTAAACTTAAACGATATGTACACGTATTGATCTCAAAGAAAGAAAAAAAAGATGAACGTCAAGTAACCACACCTCAGCAAAAAGCAGCCCATGCCTTTCTTGGAGCTCTTGGAATGTAAACCCAATTCGAAGCCCAATAAAAGTCGGGCGTATTTTAGCATCTTATCAACATGGCCCATCAAACAGAAGCATAAGCGTTCTTCCCTTCTCTTCTCACACTCTCTGTTTCGATTGAGAAGAAAGCGATCACGAGGATGGCGAGATCAACCTCTATTCTCTTCCTCACGCTACTCCTTTCCGCTTCTCTGGCTTTAATCCAGGTAACTTGTTCTATCCTCCCGATACTGGATCTAGTCAACGTTTCGTGACATTGAATCTAAACCACTATGATCCAGATCCACAACTATGCTTTCATCAGATTTGTAACTACTAAGCTACTAATCCATATTGTGTGTTGCGCTAGTTGAAGCTAATCTATGAACGATTTGTGATGTGGTGTGTTTATTATCAGGCAAAGGAAGATTTGAAGGAGATCACTCACAAAGTTTACTTCGATGTGGAAATTGACGGCAAAGAAGCTGGTATGATCTTTAATGTTTACTTCTTTTTGTTTCCTCAGATCTTGATTTCTTTAGATGTTTTGATTCTCTGATTACTGTTACGCTGCAGGTCGAGTTGTTATTGGCCTTTTCGGCAAGACTGTTCCCAAAACTGCAGGTATAATTAATTAATTAATTATGACTCCAGACCCTTTTTTTTAAAAAAAAATCCAAAAGAGTAATCCATGAGTTTGTGTTTCCCTTGTTGCAGAAAATTTCAGAGCTCTTTGCACTGGTAAGCTACTGCTCATTATATTCTTTATTACAAGTCGGACAAAGGTGTTTTTCACGATGTATGAGTTGCATGTTGTTCATGATCTTGGAGCCGTGTTGTGAAAAATTTCTATGGATACAGGGGAGAAAGGTGTTGGGAAGAGCGGGAAGCCACTACACTACAAGGGGAGCAAGTTCCATAGAATCATTCCTAGTTTTATGATCCAGGGAGGTGACTTCACACACGGGAACGGTATGGGTGGAGAATCCATCTACGGTCAGAAGTTTGCTGATGAGAACTTCAAGCTCAAGCATACCGGACCAGGTGATTGTTATTTATTTGCCTCAAGTCAATTTTAGCAAGTGTTGTGTGTCTGTAATAAACTGACATGAAAGGTTTAAAATGTGAATGGAAAATAGGTTTGCTTTCGATGGCCAACTCTGGAGAGGACACAAACGGTTCGCAGTTTTTCATCACGACGGTGACAACAAGCTGGTTAGATGGAAGGCATGTGGTGTTTGGGAAAGTGGTACAAGGAATGGATGTTGTCTACAAGATTGAAGCTGAGGGGAAGCAAAGTGGAACTCCTAAGAGCAAAGTTGTTATTGCAGACAGTGGAGAGCTTCCTCTCTAAACCCTAAGCACTTGTTCTTCTTCATGAAGAGAATTATGGGGTTTTTAAGTTGTCTTGTATTATAAACACTCCCGAATGCTATCCATCCGAACAAAAGCACTTCAGTTTTTTGAGTTTTTTTAATAATCATTTTCTAAATAGATTTTGGGACTTTTGCTTGTGTTTTTGATGTGAGATTTATGTTTGTTCTTCTTCATGAAGAGAAGCAGGTTTTTAAGCTATATACTTACTAAACACAATTGACAAACACAACTCTTGAGTCACTAAAACATCAACTAGAACCTACTAACTTTCTTTAAATGTACTTTCAGGATATCGGTAGTTTTTAGTCACATTAGTTTTTTTTGGTCTGCGCTATGTAAAAATTGTGTATTATAAATATTTTCCAGACATTTATCGTCACTATTTTAAATGATTTTATAATTTGGAACTAAGAAACCGAAAATATTTACAGCAATAAAGCATACAAAGATAGCTTGCTTTTAAATAATATTGTTATCTTGTAGCATTTGACCTTGATTTTCTATAATCTTTCATGTTTTCAATTTTTCATACAACTATTATAGGGTTGAATTAAATTATTTTTCTTGGTGTTGAGAGGAGTAGTAACTTTCATGTATTTTTTATAAACTTAATTAAAACAACTATACATAGTTCTACAAATTAATATGTAAGTGTCACCACAATTCTTATTGTTCATATACATAAAATAACATCAACGTACACCTAGTGTTCAATCTTTATTTAATTACGAATTTTCAGTTGTGTATTAGTCATTTTATGAGTTGTGGTGTTATTGTGCAAATGATTTGTTTCGATTGTTAAATCTGTTTTTCGTTGACTTATTGCTATTCACGATTCATGATTACTGCTGATTTTTTTAAAAGGTTTTTCCTTTTTGATTTACTAGTTTTGTTATTCATGTGTTTCTATCTTGTTAGAAAATAGATTTCACATATCAAGTTTTGGGAAAATGACTAATTCATCCAGTTCTTCATTATTTTTCATTAGAAGCTAATGTGATATTCTCACATGTCTACCGTTTTAACCTTTGTAACATGGTACTTGAAGGTAATGGAGATAATACACATGGAGATGAAGTCTTTCTACAAAAGCCATGAGAAGATAGAAGCACAATATGCTGAGAAGTTCCTTAAAAATAGATTGAGCTGGAAGATGAGAAGAGTAAGTAATTTTGGTCTTGCTTTATTGTTAGCTTTTAAAGTTCTGCAAAGATTCATTTTAAGGCGATTGTTCTCATGATCAAGTTTTACGGAGTTAATAGGTGATTTGGTGGGATAGAATGATTGTCATGATTTTTCCTTAAAACAATCTATGATAGAATTATTTGAATAAATAAATCTGAAATCAGTTTATTGAAAATTATTTCTTTGCTTTGGATGGTAATAATTTGGAATCCTACTATATAAAAGGGACTAAATTCAAGGCTTTTGAGACTATCCACCTCAGCCAAAATATTCTCATCCAAAAAGAATTAAAAATAAATGTCATTTAGAAAATAATTAACTAATATAAAACTTTTGATATTTCTAAAAATTTCAAATTTGTAACTGCTAATTTATTAATAGAATCATATATCTATATTGAATTATGTTCTATTTTTAATCGTTACTTTAAGAGTAAATAAATTATTAATTTATAATATATATATAGTTTATAACTTTATATTGTAGTTATAAATAAAGAGAAAATAACCGGAAAAGGTGAAGAAGCTCATATAAAATTATGTAATTAAAATGGTAAAATGGTGAATATGATGAAGTGAATCTAAGAAAATTTGTTGTACAAATTATGGTGCTTTCTTCGTCCACTATAATGATTTAAAATAATATATATTCATATAAATAAGTCAATATTTGTTGTTTTTTTTGTAAGATATTAAGATTATCATTTTCTGAAAGGTTACACTGATCCAAAGAGATTAGTTTGTGGAGCTAACCAAACGAGGATTATAGTGTTTACTTTGGAAAAAGTAATAGGTTGAACGATAGATGGCGTGCGTGTTTTTTCACATGGAAATCTGCACATATATTAAAATTGTAAGATTTGAATCATAGAGAAAATATAGTGTATATGACTGAAGTTGATTCATTCCGAAACTAAAGATGGCTAAAATTCTTCTTTGTCAAAATGCATAGATGTGAATCTTATATGAATAGAGTTCTCAATTGCTTATAGCAGTGTAATAAATTCCGTGTGTAAAAGAAAAAAAATATTATATAAGTGAAAACAAAAATTATGATTTTTTTCTTGTGCCTATAGGCTCTTCGCAATTTGAAGAAGAAAGAACATATTGTGTGAAAATCTTTGGCTCGGTCAAATTTTATCGAGTTGTTTATAAAACTGTTGTTATATGATTCATGTAAATTTTCAGTGTTGATTTAAAAGCCCAAGAAAACCCATCTACACTGACTTTTTGATTTTTTTCTGTGATTTAAATTTAAAAAAGATAAAACTTTCGATAAGTTATGTAAACCCAGAACAAGTATTTAACTTTAGAAAGCATTTACATGTTTCAAACTTATAATATATACATATATAATGTTTAAAATTATGTATATAAAACCTGTATAAAATGTGCTTAAATATGTTTCTCTTCTTTAATGTGTTAATTGTACTATATATAACATTATTTTAAAATTTCAAAAAGTTTATGTCACATACAAAAACTATCAATAAAAAATATAATTCTCCATCTACAACCAGAAAAAAGAAAAACTATAAACATATAAATTTAAATTAAGAAAAACTAACATTGGAAAAACAAAAAATTAATGTAAAAGAAACAAACGGACAAATAATATTATAAATAAAATAAATTTATAAGACACAATCCGCGCGAAGCGCGGAAAAAATCTCTAGTAACAGTAATAGAATCCAAATTTAATATATTAACTATATTAAATTTTGTGGGATAATTTTTTTTGTAGATTAATTTAATAATTTTAATGTAAAATGAAAAATAGAATAAAGTTTAAATGCTGTTGACTTAAACATGGTAAATAAAATTAATCATCTGGTTTTAATCATATCTTTATTGTAGGACTTGTTATTACTTTTTTTTTATTAATTGAAATTATTGATTCATAAATCATCTATTGGGTGACCCATAAAACTTTGGTGCGGAATAATGAGCTTAGGCAAGTCATAAGTCACAGTAACCGTTCGTACTCCAAAGTAAGCTCTTTGTTTCTACCAAAAAAAAAATTGGGAATGGTCACCTGAAAACATGAGGAGTATGAGGATGGAGAATGTGACATTTAGTTTGACATCTCTGGATATCATTAAAGCACCAATACGTCTCAAGAATGGCCAGTGTTCGGTGTTCCTGGGGCATTTGGGTGCATTGCTGGAATATGTTAAAGATCAAATAGGTTGGGATATCAGCTTTGAACCACTAGAGCGCAATAGAGGTGCTTTCTATATCGCTCGGAGTGTTGTCAAAGAGTTGCGCCTTCAATCTTATGTTAGTCAAGGTGCTCTAAGGTGGCTGAATGGTCTGTTCTGTGAGGAGATGATACCATAGTGTAGTGTGTTTTTGTTTCTTGCTAATTTTTGTTTAACAATTCAATATATTGTTTTTTTTGGTATTAATCTAAGTGGTGTGTTCTTTGGACACACAGCGTTGGGCTTTTCTGAATGAATTATTCAGATAAAAAAAATATCATTATATTTTTATATGGCTTATGGATATGGAGCGTATGAAAAGAACCTAAAAAAAAAAAAGGTGCTATTTAACCCACTATTTTCAGTTGGTGAAGATATTGTCTAGGCTTCTTCACTAAACACTTGGGAGAATTTCCAAGATGGAAATAGTTCTTCTGTAATTTTACAATCAGACATATTTAAAGAATAAAATATGAAACGATGGATAGAAACTTACACGTGATGCTCAAAGTTTTTTTAAGCTATGTTGTAAGTTGATTTTGTATCACCGGTTTGATTTTCTAAATTGGTTTGTACTCTTTTTTTTTGCCAACGGTATGTAATTTTTTTTTCACTGAAATTTTATTAATGGAACGAGGTCCAACCAAACCAAGCCCAAAACAATATTAAACAGAACAAAAAACAAAGATCCAATACGGAAGGCTCGACTAAACAAACACATTTGAACCGAAAGTCCAAAGAGACAGCCCGTCGCAGAAGAAGTCGAGCAACTCAACCACGTGTTCGATCGCCCGGCGATCAATGGACACATGTCTTGACGAGAACCAACCTTCTTCCTCCGGAGCCAGCAAAGCGACATGACGGATCACCGTCGACGGCGAGTAAACCCTAGATGAATCGTTCAAACCGAACGGCCACCATTGAGCTCGAGCCGATAAGTCCACAAAATTGGCAGATCTGTGAGATCAACGAGAAGATAAACCACCTACAATCAATCTTTAACCTCCGTTTTACTTGCATACGCAAACATACATTTTTAATGATCCAACTAAGCCCGAAGATGCAACAACCCGACAAGAGGGGGAGAAGAAACCATCGGAAAATCAGATCAAGAGGCTGGAGAACAATTGAAACTCATAACCGCAGATCGAAGAGGAACAGGAAAATCTCAAAAAAGATCCGACGAAAGCGGTGCTGAAGAAGCCACCACCTCTCGAAAACAAAAGCCGGCGAAAACGATGCTGAAGAAGCCACCACCTCCTAGAGACAAAGCCGACGAAGCTGGTGCTGAACGAGTTACCGTTACTGGAGACAGAGTTGGTCGACCACCAATGGAGAAGGTGCGACACCGGAGACAAAAAAGCTGGTCAGGAAACTCTCAAAGCTCTATTCCTTGTAAAAGATTTAATTTGGAAAAAAAAAATAGAAAGAAAATCCTCTCTCTAAAAGAGAGGAGAGAGAACTCCATTACTCTTCATTTGTGAACGGTGTGTACTCATAGTTTGGGTTAACAAAAATAAAATTAAAAAATATATAAAATATAATATATTTCATTATTTGTAAAACGCTGCGTTCGAGCTCGCTCACTGTTGAAACCCAGCTGCTTCGTCTTTGATCGTCTTCTAGTTTCCTTTCAAATCGTAAGTTCCCCCCCCCCCCCCCTCCTTTCAACAATATATAATGCCTTTCATCACTCAACTACATCTTCATGAATTACTCTCGACTCTGATAAAATCTCATGTGATCCCTTTTCTTTGTCTGAATTGCGATTGAGACACATAAATATCTGAACTTGTGACCTTAATGGAGTTTCTCATTGGATAGGTTCAGCTATAATCCCTAATCCATGTCTGCCCAAAGAGTCTCTTCTCGTTCTAGAGATTCCATCAGCAGTCTCCCAGACGAGGTCCTCGGTAAAATCCTGTCTCTGCTTCCGACAAGACTTGCTGCTTCCACATCGGTTCTGTCCAAACGGTGGAAGAATCTTCTCCCCCTTGTAGACAGCCTCGATTTGAGCGACGCGATTGGCGATCCACGTGGCTTCTCTGCATTCGTGGACACAACTCTCGCTCTCTTAACCAACTCTTCAATCATCAAGAGATTCTCTCTCAACTGCGAACACAAACACGACACAACCAGAGTGGACACTTGGATTCGCACTGCCCTTGAGCGATTCTCGGAGCTTCACTTGGAGAGCGCATGTTTGCACGGTATCAAAACAGAGTCCTTCACGAGCAACACGTTGCTCAAGCTCACCTTATCTAATGGTTTTTTTCTTTCTGGTCTTCCTCCTAATGGCGGCGTGTTTTTCCCAAACCTCAAAACGCTTTCTCTCGTTTCGGTTGGGTTTGAGCCTTGTGAGGTGTATGAGTATCTCATAACTGGCTGCCCTCTGCTTGAGGAGTTATTCATACGCTATGCTTCTCCCTCGGAGTGTAGCTGGATGGTTGTGAATCAGTCCATCGCAGTGTCGAGTCCTTCTATTAAGAGAATGTCCATCTCTTACCCTTCTCGTGATTACTGTGAGCCTCCCGCTAGTGAGGTGTTTAGGACACCGAGTCTTGTCTACCTTGACTATTCTGGTTACGTGGCGGGACATTATCATGTTGATTTCACCTCGCTTGTCGAAGCTAGGCTGGATCTTAGACGGGAGCGAGTTTTGGCTGTGGAGGAGGATGGTGTTGATGATTCTAGTGTCGGTGGTTGGGATGAGGATGTTTATGATGAAGCTGTGGAGCATAATGCAGAGGTTCATGATGATGATATAGATGATAATGATAATGATAATGATGATGATGATGATGATGATGATAGTGATAGTGATGGAGAAGAGAGTTTGCCTGATGTTGCGAATCTGGTTGAAGGGATAAGCAACGTTAAAACTCTTCACTTGTCTCCTTATTTTCTTGAGGTAGGTCAGCTTTGCTTCTTCTTCTTCTTTTATTGATTGGTTTCAGATCTAATGTTTGGTTTTGGTTTTGGTTTTTGATCTAAGGTGTTTGACATTTGCTGTAAATCGATGCCGGTGTTTCACAATCTCCTTACTCTGTCTTTTGAGAGTGACAAAGAAAGAGGATGGCAAGTGGTGCCACTTCTTCTTAAAAACTCTCCCAACCTGGAAACTTTAGTCATCAAGGTAAAATTAAATACACACAGTAGATTAATTGCTAGATTGTTGTTATACCTGAGTTTTTGCTTTTTAGGGTCTTGTGCACCAAGTTACAGATAAATGCGGGGACGCCTGTGTTTGCATAGCTAAGAAAAAGAAGAAGATGGAGGAGGAGAAAGTATGTTGTTTATCGACATGTCAAGTGAAGGTGCTAAACATTTCAGGGTATAGAGGGACTGGTAGAGAGCTAAAACAGATGAGGCATTTCTTGGGAAATTTGAAATGTCTTGAAACTGTCAAGGTTGGTCTTGTAGCTGAGAATCACCACGAAGACAACAGTGTTAACAATCACTACCAGAGAATCACCAATGCTCTTACTAAGCTTCCCAGAGCTTCATCAAATTGTCAAATCCATTTCTTTTGATTTCCCTCTTAAGAAGCAAATTATTAGCATGTTTAATGAAGAGAAACTCTACCTTTTCTACTAGGATTTTCAAAGATCTCATGCTTTGCTATTTATTTGAGGTAGGAGAGCCTCAGTTTTGAGAATAAGTTACGAGTATGTCTCCAAAGGCAATGCATTTGTAGACCATCTGCTTCATCATTTCAAGTCAAAAAATTCTGGTGGCAAAAAATTAAAGAGGATTCAGATCTATCTTGATTTTTAGAAAGCATAGATAGATACTCTATTGTTTAGGGTTTTACATAAGCTACATTGCATCTTGATAACCTTGAGCTTCCTTTTGTAAAACTGACTAAATGTAGAGCAGTAGTTTTTAGACAAACGTGTATTGGCTACTCAATGATCCACACCAACGCAACTAGTTGACAAACAAAAAGAAACTGTATTCAATACTCTTAAAACATGACAAGGTTTGAAGAACACTGCACAACAAAAACTTCTAAGAACAACCTCGCGAGAAAGTAAAACACAACACCTAACATGATGGAGACAGGAAGAGCAGGCAAAGCCTTTTGATACACAGACAAGAGCATCAACGTAACCCCTAAACCAGCAATAATGGCCAAGTAGCAAGCGTAAACCGTCATCAAATCATACATGGCAGCTCTCCCAACCAAAACACTATAGAAGATGAAATCCCCAAGCCCCAACTTGATCGCACCAGACGCCCCCAACCCAATCCCTTCGAGAAAAGTCTCAGGTCTACTACTACTACTACTACTACTATCAATCAAGGGTACAGATATCTCTTCCGATCTTTGTTCCTCCTCCTCCTCTGCTCTAACCACATTGTTCTCCACGTCATCATCATTCACGTTGGATCTCTGTTCTCTCCAAACTCTCCTCTGCACCAAACGCGAGTCATCCCGGATCACGGGCCTCGCTTCATACACCAGAGCGGGTATATCCTCGTCTCTGGAGATAGCCATCTCGACAAGGAGACGCAACGGACCGACAGGTAAGAGAACAGCAGCGAGGTCGTAAAGCGCCAAAGCGACAAGCAAAACCCAAGTAGTCCACTCGGGCAGCATCGTAAAGAAGTAAGCGACCAAGACACCGATCACGACCAAGTAGCCCTGAGTGATCAAGATCGAGAACCTCGACATGAACACGGCGAACACACCCACGACGGAGAAGTTAAATAACAGGATCGAGAACGTGAGGGAATCGATGGGGAATCGGAAACGATCGATCAAAAGGATTGAGATTTCTCCGCCGAGGTTGGCTAAAACGACCAAGGCCGAGAAGCCCATGTAGAGTTTGAGGAAGGTGACGCATCTGAGGTAGAAGAGGAGGACGAGGAGGAACGTGGCGACGGTGATGGCGGCGACGAAGACGAGGGAGTTGAGGAAGGCGCCGAGGAGCTTGTCCCAGGGGGAGTCGGAGTCGGTTTCGGAGTAAGCGGCGGTGGCGATAGAGGAGAAGGAGGAGGAGGAGGATGGGTCGGAGTTTAGGAGGCAGACGAGGAGGACGACGGTGAACATGCATATGGAGACGGGCGTGAGGATTCCGATGAGCTCTTCGCCTAGGGAGTCCAGGATGCTGCTTCTCGGTCTTTGCTGGTTTCGATCCATTTCTTTGGAGGACGAGAGAGCCTTTCTCAGATTCCGATGAGCTTATTCCAGTCGCATACCTAATACCACGTCGTTTCACTCTAGTATGGAGTTTATTAAAGACTAGGCTTCGACCCCTTCAATATTATTTGACAATGGTTACATATTAAATATTTAAAACAAAAATGATAATTATATAAAAATAAAATTATTAGAATTTTATTTTAAATAAAATATATTGAAACACTAGTGCCAAAGTCATGCAACCCTTTAATAGTATTAGGTTTAATAATCAATATTATTTTTAATATTATTTATACATTAACTGATTTTTAAATGATTATATATATATATATTAAATATTAAATATATTTCCTCTGTTTTATATTGTCATTTTAATTTTTTTTTGTTATAAAAAGAGTGTCATTTTAGAATTTTAATACAATTCTAAACTTAATATTAATTTCAAAAGCATTGGTTTTATAAATAATTTCTCAAATACTATTAGTTGAATATGTGTAATTAAAAAACAATTTAAATGCATTTCAACTATTTTCTTAATTTGTGAATATCAATGTGATATTTTTTATGAAACAATTGGAGTATATAACTCATATAGTTTTTTTTTGGTAAAAAATACTCCCTCTGTTTCTTAATGTTACATATTCTAATTTTTTCACACAATTTAATAAAACACATTAAATTTACATAATTTTTTGTGTTTATCTTTGTTTCATAATTTTAAACCAATAAAAATTTAATAAGTGCAATTAAGTTTTTTGAAATTTGGAATTAGTTGATAAAATATGTCTTGAAAATGTAAAAAATAGATCTTTTTAAAACAAAATTTTTTTCTAGAATATGTAATATTAAGAAACAGAGGGAATATATTTTATGCTCCGCACACAAGTTTGTCATCAATTCGAAGCTTTGGCACTCCACGAACCAAGTCTTTATGCACCAGATTTGTCATGTTCCTAACATTCATATGTCCCAATCGTTGGTGCCATAGTTCCGCATTCCCTTGAGCAGACATGCATTTGATCTTCTTTTCCCACATGTAACAATTGTTGCCTCACCTGATTCCTTACAATACCGTCACACCATACGCATTGATTGCACGACAATCAGTTGCTGAGAACACCACTGTGAGTCCTTCATCACACGGTTAATTCACACTAATCAGATTTGCCTTTAGTCCTTTGACGAAGTACACATTCACCAGTTTGGGTAAGTCTGAGTTAGGGCTGGGCAAATAAACCGAACCCAAAAATCCGAACCGAATCCGATCCGATAAAAATGAATCCGAACCGATCCGAATCCGACATAAATACCGAATGGATCTTGTTTTTTGGTATTTTGGGTTATGGGTATTATCCGAACCGAATCCGAACCTAAATGGATATCCGATAGAACCCGAAATATTTAAAATCACAAAAAGAACTTCTACCAAATATGATCTTAATTCTTAATATGTATCCAAAATACTTTAAGATATTATTGAACTTCTAAAATAATTATCTATACATGAAGGTTGATGGTGGAATGTGTCGGTTGAAGCCTGAAGTTTTTAGATTTTGGTCTTGTTTTCATTGAATAATGTTTCCCATTTCATGAGAACTTAGTTTTTTTTTTTATGATTTCATTTATGTGGTTTTCTTTCTATCACTAACTATGTTTATCCTTCTCTTGATTTTGGATGATCACGTTTGATGTTTTTTCTTATTTTTGAATCAATTTTACTTATGTTTTGGCTGTTAAAATATGTGCAAATCATGTATTTTAAATCCGAAGAACCGATTTCATTTATGTTTTAGTTACAAAATAGGTACAAATTAGGTATTTTTAAACCGAAGAACCGATTGGGACCCGAACCCGAAAGTACAATGGGTTATACCGGTTCTTCGAAGATTTACTAACCCCGACCCGAATTCGATAGAACCCGAACCGGTCACGAACCGAACTTTTATATAACCCGAATGAGGCTGATTTTGATAAACCCGAAAAACCAAAACCCGAATGGATAAAAACGAAACCCGATTGGGACCCCGAATGCCCATGCCTAGTCTGAGTTGCAGGTGGTGCCTTTTCCCTTGATGATTCCATATCCTCCATCTCCAAATGTGACCTTTCCACCTTTAACTTTTGACACTTCTTCAAGATACTCAGCATTTCCTGTCATATGTCTGGAGCATCCGCTGTCAAAGTACCATGGTTCATCTGAATCAGAGTCGTCCGTGACACGTGCCATGTTACACCTAACTCCACAAACGCCATTATTGACTGTTCTTGAATACATATCAGTTTTCATCCAGACTTGGTTAGTTTTCTCGATTCGCCAGAACTTGTGTTGTTTCCATACTTGCTTAACCCATTTGAGGTAGCAGAACTTTTTGTAATGATTAAATTTTCCACAAAAGAAGCACCCAGAAGTCTGATGCACTATTGTCTTAGAGCTGAGTTCCTCTGCATGTGCATAGCCTCCTGACACAAAGTTTGTCTTACCTGTGTCACCATACTGCCTCCCCGTGTAACCCAGACCCATATGTGAGTTTTCGGTTCTTCCAGCACACAGTATTTTGTCCAGTTGTTTAGTTCCAGTGAGCATCCTGATGTTTTTGTTATGTTGATCAAGTTTTGCCTGAAGATCCTCAGACACCTTTCTTTCAGCTACAACTTCCTCTATAAGCTCTTCAACTTGTTTGGCAAGAATTAATTTTTTCTTTATTAGTCCGACACTCTCCTTAGCCAGTTTAGCTTCTCTCTGAAGTTCAAGTCGAACAAGAGATAGTTCAGCTTCCAGTCTCTCTTTATTTTAGTGAGAGAGAGAGATTCTCCATACTAAGTTTGATCAATGTTTTACGAACTTTCTTATAGCTTTCATCCAGTTCTCTTTCTGGTTCAGCATCGCTTTCAGAGCCTGACTCAAAGTCAGTTATCCCAAGAAAAGCCACAAAGTTGTTCAGCTCATCCTCACTGTCACTTTCTGAGTCACTGTCATTGATTCCAATCATTGATTCCCATGACACTGAAATTCTCTTCTCTTCACTGTTGGACATTCGGTTCTGAACTGACCATATCCCTTGCATCCATAGCACTTGACATCAGCCTTTTTTCTTCCCTTGTCCGGTTCAGCAGCTGTCTTTCTTCCTGGGATGAACTTCTTCTGTCCTTGCTCTACCTTGCGTAAGGCTCTGTCAAATCGTCTGACCAGCAAACTCACTGGATCATTATCCATCCCTTCACTTTTCTCAATCGATGCTAGTGCGATCCCTTTTGCCTTCTTTCCACCAGATACCTCCAATCTCATGAGCCTGAAGCATCCCAACTACTTCATCAAAGGTCATCTCCTCAGTGTTCAGGGACACGCTCATCGCTGCCTTATATGGCATGAATTTAGCTGGTTGACACCTTAAGAATTTCTTCACTAGCTTCTTCTCTTTGTATTTTTTACCAAGAATGAGAGCTTTTTGAGCTAGCGAGCTAAGCTTGGAGCTGAAGTTACCAATTGATTCATGTTCCTCCATCTTAAGTTCCTCAAATCTGGTCACAAGCATGTCTTTTCTGGAGCTTTAAACCTTCAGTGTTCCTTCAAAATGGACTTGAAGAATGTTCCATGCATCTTTTGTTGCTTCACAACCTCGAATCAGCTCAAATTGTTTTCTTTCCACACTGCAGTGAATGACAGTAAGAGCTATAGCGTTGAATTTTGCCATCTTGTTTTCTTCATCGGTCCAAAGCTCTTCTCCCTTTGGTACATCTTTCCCATCATCGCCTCTGGCAACAGGTGCTGTCCACCCAGATTCCACTGCTTTCCACGCCATATGGTATATACCCTTGATTGTCGCCTTCATACGCGCCTTCCAAAATCTGTAGTTCCCCACTTCAAGGATCACCTTTGAGTGCGACAACATCTCACAGTAGCTGTCCATCTTACTCCGCAGGATCTTACATGTTTAAAACAAATACAAATACCAGCTCTGATACCACTTGTTAATGTAAGATAATCAAGCTACACTAACTAGAACACACATTAACACATGGATATTTCTTTTCAACAAATACGACTAGATTAATCCTTTTAAAAGCACATACAAGTTCTTCTTAAAAGCAATCCTTCAAGCAAGCTCAAAACAAACCTTGACTTGTTGACTAGTCTCACTCGTTCACAGACTTGATGCAGTCTATGAACCACTCAAGCTCTGAACCCCTAGTGGCTTTGCTTCTCCTTATTCAGACTTGCAAACCTTGCTATTGCTAAAAGTTCTCTCTGTGTGTTAAACGGCCACACAGTGCCAAGACCCCTCTTTATACTTTTAGAGGAAAAACTCTAGATGTAAAATCTAACTAATGGAAACTTTCTATATATGCTTCTTCAGCAAATAAGCCAATCTCCTTTTCCTCTAAGCTTGATTGCTTTTTCTACAATACTTTCTTTAAGCTGAATTCTTCAGTAACTCTTCCTTCAATGCTCGTTAACCGACTCGACCAACTCTTATATCCTCGTCTGATGTCGTAGTTCATGTCATGCTTCATGAACTACTACAGCTTCGTCTTGACCATACATCTTCAATATTTTCTGCATGATTCAAATTGAAGATTTTATCAGAATATACTTCTATTTTTGTAGCTTAAGTTTTCACAAAATGATAGAAAATAAAAGTTTTGTTTCAAAAAATAAACTATTAGAAAGATGAAGTTATTATTAGTGTAACAAGCTATTCTTATGGAAAAAGGTAACAACATTTACATTTACAACTGTAATATCTAAAATCTGTTTAAATGTTCTATTTGATTTTACTGTCGAGCTTTTATCTATTTGTTAGATTTATTATATACAAACATTTTCAGTTAAATTCTAATTCACCATAGTTTATTATTTCTTTATTTTTCTGGTCAATGATTTAATTGTTTAATTTTGTATGTTAACATGAATAAGTTTATATTTTAAAGCAGTATTATAATATTTACTTTTATGTGTTAGCATATATCTTAGTATTTTTAGAACAATGTTTCAAAAACATGTATGTTGTATATATTTTTCAAAACTACATCATAGAAATTGTTTCAGTACTTCTAAGTTTTTGTATGAATGTTTATCTAGGTTAAGAAAAAAAAAAAAATATATATATATAATCTATTTTGATAGTCATTACAATTTTTCAGATAGTATAGAAGACATTAAAATTGGGGGATAATACTAGTAATAGAATATTGTCTCACTATATGTGCTACTTTTAAAATAAATAAAAATAGTTTACGACCCAATTTTTACTTAGGGGAATTAGACCGTATATTCATAGGAAAAATAGAAATAAAGTTTATAACCATAACATTGCATTGGCTATGATATTCTGTGTATTTGTGTATTAATTGCCTTTTTACCCTTTTATCACACGCACCACTTTTTTCTTCTTCTCTCGCTCTTTATAATTTTGTCTACTTCATATCTGATCTTTCATTTTCTTTCGTAATATCACCACAATCACCTTTGCCAATTATTTCCGTACAATCATCTGATCCAACAAGTGTGTCTGATCAATTTTCTTCATATCTTTGTTTGGATTTACAATTTTACTACTTTCGATATATATGGATTAAGAAACAGAGGATGCGTAAAACTATTGGAGAAGATGAACAATACGCGTTGTGTTGTACTATTCTATTTGATAAACATAAAATAGTACAATGCAATGTATTGTTACATCATCTCCACGTCTTATCCTCCTCCTCCTCCTCCTCTTCTATCACCATCAGTTACCTCAAAAGATCCCACATGTAACATCGCCACGTTCAGTTGTTTCATCACCACCACCATCTTCTCCTTTTCCACCATTGCCACCCGTAATCTCCTTACCTCTTCCCAATATATCTTCTTCTCTCTTCCACTTTTCGTAGTAGTTTTTCTCCTTCATTATTCATGGCAACACTCTTTAATCCTTCTGCAAATTGTATTTTTTATAAGTTTCATGATTCTTAACATTCATTTTTCACACTCAAATTTAATACTTTTTTGTTATTCTATTTGAAAAATAGAATAGAAATCGAACGTTCTCTTTCTTTCTTCGTCTTCCTCCGCCCGTTCTCTTCTTTCTCCTCCTCCTCCTCCCCTCCCTCCCTCCCTCCCTCCCTCCCTCCCTCCTCCTCCTCTGATCTCTTCCTACCTCGTCCTTCTCCTCCTCTTCCTTTTTCTCCAAATAGTATACAATATATAGATCGATGTATACTATTTCTCTTCAAAAATAGTATAGTTTTATTTTTTGTCTTTCATATACACAATAGACGCGTCGCTAAGGAGAAAGTGGTCCAACTTTGCTTATAATTGTCACATCAAAGAGTAAACACTGTAGAATGGCTATATTCTTCATTTGTGGACCTCTTATGAATATCCAGCAAATTGACTCTTTTACTTAGGAATAGTTGAAACTATAACCTTTCGTGTTACTGAAAGAAACGTTTTTTTCCATCTTACCAAAAAAGGTAACACTGTTTTGAAATGCTTCGTCTGTTTCGTTCCACGGCCGGTATTGCATCCAAAGCCTTACTATCGGTAGCTTTAAGTCTTTTGATTCTGTAACAAGTATAATTTAGCAATCTTTTTATTCTTTTTTTTCAATGGCAAATGATATTAGAGTTTGTCTTGTTGTCAAATACATTTGTGTTTCTTCAAAAAAAAAGAGAGTCAAATACCTTTGTGTTAAACGTTCAAGATACATTTTGCGAGGACCGTCTCAAACTCTACAGAGACCCTGTTCAAAAAAACAAACAAGACCCTTTATAATAATCTGAAATAATTTATGTTTTTCTGACAAAATATTGTTGTAATATATAATAAATACATCAATCTAATCTAAGTGGAAGAAACATCTTTTGGTTTTATAATTAAAAACTTATGAAAAGCACCTTTTCGGGACTATGAATTTTTCAGTTTCTTTTTTCTTTTAATTTTTTTTTGTATCCACAATCATAAGTTATAATCTATATAAAAAACTAATATAACATTAGAACCTGGATAGTGGTTAGAAAACAAAACCGTGGACTCTTGATTTGATTAAGCATGAAGTTGGAGATTCCTCGGTTTTCTTTTCGATAGAAGCTTAGACTAGTGTTTCTTCTTTGTGTTTACTATTTTTTTGTAAAAGTTGCTGAAATTTTATATATTTCTCTATTTATTTACAATCACTAATTAATAATAGTTTCCCAAATATAGAATATTAACTTTCTAAATTTACATTGAATATTAAATCGAACACCGACAATTATTTTTTACTTTCCAAAATATAATTGATTTAAATATTAATTTCTTCCTGACTTATTGCATTTTTGTTGGTTATGTAAGCAATTGAAGCATGTGTCGCTCCCTAGATAAATCCGGTCGAAGGGAACGGAACACACTGTTGTAATGCTTTCAAACGTAGAGAATCGAGTAAATGTATGCGTACACTCTTTGCGTCCAAGAAATTTTACGTAAAATTTGGGACGGAGCATATTTGTCGGATGTGTGCTAGCCTCAGCAATTGTAGCCATCGTCCAAAGACATAGATATTTATAACTTCGTTTTCTTATATAGTTTTTAAATATATTGAAAATACTTAAATTTTCTGTTTTAATCACAAATGTTTTGTTAGAATTTGTTAGATCATCCTAATCCTGTTGGACTTTACATATCCTTGACCGACTTGTATACAAAAAAATAAATCTTCATCAAACACTAACTGTTCCTCTTCTTGGGCTTGTAGTTGGCTGTTGCAGTTAGTATTATCCCGTACTTTTCTCTGAGTATCTAACCCAAATATTGGCCCATAAAAGTTGAAGATGGAAGCCTAATTCAGACAGCAACTGAATACCTGTACGATGTTTTCTTCCGGTCAATCATTGCGTGACCGAATCAACTTAAGACGCATACATTTTGCATCATGCAGCAGATAAAAATAAAGCAATAAGTTGTTAGGAGCTAGACCGAGCAGTTAATAGTACGTGGCAACCTCCTTAACGAAGGAAAAAAATGACCATACATTTAAAGAGAAGTAGTTAATGCTGTCTTTTACGCAGTTTGAATAAAACCACTAATACTAGCTATGACTTAGCGCTTCCGAAGCAAGTGCATGTTCAATAAAATGGTGTGTCTGTCATAGCTCAAAGTCTCAAACATAAGAAAAAGACGTTTCCATATTAAAATCAATCGCACCTCTCAAATTTAACAGATATCTCTGAAATCAAACTAATCCTCTTTGCCAAATTTTTTTTTCAAGAACCAAAGACAAAAAGGAAAAAAAAATGTTACTCTCTTTTTTTTTTTTTTTTTTTTTGAATTATACAGAGATATCCTGGCCCCACAGAAGTGATCCAGACTAGTCACATGTTGCCACGTGTCGGTCCTCTGTCCCTGGCGATGCCGAAATGTTAATTCTCCAGTGGCCAGGATTCGAACCCAGGTGGCAGTACTCACAGCTGTAAGTCCTTTACCACTAGAGCTAGAAGCTCCGGTTAAAAAAAAAAAAAAAATGTTACTCTCGCCAAAGAGCTATGTGTGGGTATGCTTCCTTGTTTCGTTTACTGCACTTTCGGTTTCAACAAGGCAGTCTCGCACCGATTGCCAGTCAACTTGTGGAACCGTCAAAATCGAGTACCCGTTTGGGACCTCTTCTGATTGTGTTGACGAAGGAAAGTTTCTCCTAAGGTGTGATGAGAAGGAGCAAAAGTTGTTTTTGAACAACTCAAACTTAGAAGTGCTTCGCATCTCCTCGGACGACGGAGAAGTAGAGGTACTGATGAATGTTATTTCCCTATGCAACAACATGGAAGGAGATGGTGGAAATAAAAACCGATCTATAGAAATACCTGGTTTTATGTTCTCGAACAAGAACCAATTCTTTCAAGTTGGTTGTAATATTTATATTTTTTACATTTTCACGACGAGGTATGGAGGAACCACCACATTTACATGTGATACACATTGCGATTCTCTACGACCAGTAGATAAATTATGTTCTGGTTTAAATGGTTGCTGCCGTACTTCAGTCTCTAATCCAGTGAAGTATATTGATTGGTCGTCGTCGTCCTGCTCGTATCCTTGCAACTATGTTTTAATGGTCAAAGAGGGATATTTCATCTTTTCTGAACCGGAGGATCTTAAAAATCTCCGCAACATTACAAGGTTTCCTGTGATACTTGATTGGACGAAACAAGGAACATGCCAACAGGCTGCAAACACGAGCTTTTGTGGAGAGAAGAGCAGATGCAGCAATAATGGACCCGGGTATTCTTGCAAATGTCTAGACGGGTTTGAAGGGAATCCCTACGCCCAACATGGCTGCAAAGGTACTCGTTTTTTTTTTTACCTGCTCTTTCCTAAAATATTTTCATCTACACACTAATTGTTCACTGTTTTTGTTCTTACTAGACGTGGACGAGTGCAAAGTGAATGTTCATTCTTGTGGGAAGCACCAAACCTGCAAGAATGTCGATGGAACCTTCAGGTGCAAGAAGAAAAAGGAATGGACAAAAATCATTCTTTGTAAGTTTTTAGTTATACCGTTGCGTTGCGTTTTATTTATATATCTCTCTCTCATATTTAACTAAACCCCGCAAGGATCCATATAATTAAACCAGTAAGCGTCATCGGATGCTTGGTGGGAGTGTGCTGCGTACTCCTGAAACTCAAGTTCCGTCAACTAGCCAAACTTAGAGAGAGGCGCTTCGAGTCAAACGGTGGAGTCTTGTTGGCGCAGAGACTCCTAGAGTCACCGAATCAGTGTATCAAGATATTCACCGAGGAAGAGATCAAGCAAGCCACTCACGTCACGAGACCAGTTTTCTTGGTGGAGGAGGCCAAGGAGTCGTATTCAGAGCCACTCGCGATCAAAAGATCTCGAAACTGGGACCCTGACCAAGCTGGGCAGTTCGTTAACGAAATCATACTGCTTTCCCAAATCAACCACCCTAACATACCTCCACTTCTCGGCTCCTGTCTCTATAGTTCACCGTGACATTAAACCTGAGAATATTCTCTTAACTCAAACCTTGTCTGTGAAGCTATGTGATTTTGGAGCCTCTAGACCTGTT
This sequence comes from Brassica rapa, assembly GCF_000309985.2. Classification (NCBI taxonomy): domain Eukaryota; kingdom Viridiplantae; phylum Streptophyta; class Magnoliopsida; order Brassicales; family Brassicaceae; genus Brassica; species Brassica rapa. Next base: position 8,162,656 of record NC_024799.2, read on the forward strand.
CCTACCAGAACAGGCCAGCTCACCACATTGGTCCAAGGTACCTATGGCTACCTTGATCCGGAGTATCTCCGGACACGTACCTTAACAGAAAAGAGCGATGTTTATAGTTTCGGCGTGGTCTTGCTGGAACTGCTGTCTGGAGAAAAGGCGCTAAGCTTTAACCCCCCACACGGGGAAAGGGTTCTGGTCAGTCACATAGACGCCGCGTTCAAAGGAAATCGCCTAAGTGAGGTGATGGATCAGAGGGTGGTGACTGCTGACAATCAGGCAGTGATCCACCAAGTAGCTCTTCTGGGGTTGAGTTGCACCAGAATGTGTGGAGTTGAACGGCCAGATATGAGGAGAGTGGCTGAAGACCTTCGAGGTTTACAAGCTTCAGGACAAGTAGTACTGCAGGATGAGGCAGGTCCATCTGGATCCGCTTTTGAGATCGAAGAAATTAACTAGACATTGTCCTCTACATCTCTATCTTTTATGTTTTTGTTGATTATTATCTTATTTCTTATTTTTCTTGTGTGTTTTATTCTCTGCAGCCTTTTTCGTTGTTTATGATGTTTGAACTATGTTGCAATAAAGTGTTATCAAATCTCAAATCATTCATGTGTCTAACAATAAATTGAAGTCTCTTTCTTTTGTGGGAAATTGATGACAATAGAACGTGAATTTAAAAGTCATTCTAGCTCCTAAATACAATGTGACACTAACGTTTAGTCAAGACAAGTTGTCAGTTTTTCGTATAATTTTAATTGCATCGAAGAAGTTAGGTTCAGTAGAAAACAAAGCTTTTAATTTCTTTAATAGGCTTCGGTTTAACCATTTATTTATAAAAAAAAAAAGAAACTTATATTCTACATAACAAAAATTACAAAATATTATGTAGGCTTATGCACAGACCTGGCTTGAAAAAGGAACTGAAAATTTTTGTTTTTCAAATTCTATGCAATTTGTTTTAAAATGTTTCTAGTAAATTAAAGTACACTTCTTTATGTCCCAGAGTCCTCGAGATTAAAAAAAAAAGTGGGTGCTAAAAAGTAAAATTGTATATCTTAAAATGATCTGTAATGAATTCTCAGAAAATTTAAAAGATATATATTTTTAGTTCTTAATTTTTAAAATATTGTATTACTAATTATGATTGGTTTTATATGATTAAATTTATACCAATATTCGGTGAAGTAAATTTTTGCTTTTGAATTCTAACATTAAAAATTAGAGAGATTATAGTTACGAGATAATTATGTTTCTTCTTCTCACAACTTAACCGATTGTGGTTTGACAGAAGTTTGCCTAAGTAATTTTCTAAGACAGAATTTTGCTCCTACAATGGTGTGTAGTTTCGTAGGTGTCTATCTTGAGGATACAACTATCGATCTCCGTACAACACACCCGTACCGAAACTCTAGCAAACTTTACTTTGTGTTTTTCTTAAGAAACTTGTTATGGAAAAAAAGAAGATTAAATCCAATTGATTCTCAGTAATCTTCTCTTTCATTTTATATAATGACTCAAGTGGTGCCTTTAATCAATACATTAGTTAATTCACTGTAACGAACAAGAGAGAGTAATGAGAAATATCTTTTCTTCTCTAACAAATTTTCTCATCACCTTCATGAATCGTAATAGGTGACGCGGGTGGTGACACAAAACTTGAACTAGTAAATATGAACAAATTCCAACTAAGTCATAGTATTTGTTTAAAATTGTTGTGGTGAATTTATTTACCTTTGTCGATTTTTTTTTTGATGGCATGTCATGAACAACAGAACAGGTTTCTTTTTCACCAGTTGAGCTAAAGTTGATAATATGGGAGATTAGGGAACAAGGATCCGTTGCATTTGGTTGTGTTAACCAAAAAAATTATTAGTCACAAACACATCTTAACTCATTCAATATCTTAATCTAGTTTTCTATTTTAATGGTAAATCTATGTATATCCATTGTGATTTTATGAAGGGACATGAACTAATAACCTTCACCCAGCTGAGCTATTTTCGCGTGGTAGAATATAGTTTTTTTTTTTGTCAAAGAAACATTTTAAACAATAATATGAACATTTGCCAGTGAGATTATGTCTATATATACATCTACATTTGAGGCTCATGCCTTTTTTGTATAATGGTGAGCACGGCTCTGTATATACCTTTAACAGGTTTGGCGCCTTCGAGATTGTTTACACCGGCGTACTTGCAGGCTTTGCAGAAGACCACACCCCGCATGGCCACTAGTGTCCTGTTGAACTTAGGAGGTGAAACCGGTGGGAGAACCGGAGGCTTGATCGTAGCTATGGCAGGTGGGAGAGTTGGTATCTTGATAGGAGCTTTGGCCGGTGGGAGAGTTGGCAATGGTGTTATTAGTTTCATTGGAGGTTGAGCTGTAGTGCTGAAAACAGAGGAAATGAAGCAGCAAAGTGCTATGAGAGTTAGCAAAACACTCTTACCAGTGAAACCCATCTTTATCAAGATACCCTCAAGTTCAGTGAGCTTATTTTTGGTGCACTATGAGAAAGAAAATGATAGATTAATGTAAGAGATAAAAGCGTACATTAAGAGGGGAAACAACTACCCTAATTTTCGGTTAGCTAATTTTTTTTTCTGTATTTACTCTCTCATTCTTTATTTTTAATCGTTCTATCTCTTCATCATTTTTCTAACTGTTGATTGCATCAACAAAAATCCATATTTTTTGCCCGCACGGGACACTAGTAATATATTACAAGGCCTATGTGGTTCCAATCCATCATCATTCATCAAACAAAAGATATGCTTTCCCTCTTGTTTAACCGCTGTACCCTTCATAAAGGATGAAGGGATGTGTAGTGAAATTACAACACATTTTTTTGGTATTATATTCTCTTGATGAATTTTGTTTGATGAATGATGATGGATTGGAACCACTAGGGGTGGGCACTTTACCCGATATCCGAAGTGGCACCCAAACCCGATCCGAAAAAACCGAACCGAAATCCGAACCGAAGTAGCAAAATACCCGAACGGGTATTGAATAAGGAGAGATTGGATACCCGAACCCGAACGGATAATACCCGAACCCGAATGGATATCCGAAGATAACCGAACATATGTATAATTAACCTTATGTTTCTAGTTTATATCTCTCATTTTATATAAAATATTTATATTGATACTACACATAATTTAAGTTCATATGATATACATACAATTCCGGAAAAAATGATTTGCTACTCACTTAAAATGCATGTCAAGTTTTTTATTTCAAAAATTAACAAAAAGTTATATCCAAAATTAAAAAAAATAACTAAATTAGTGCCTTTTTAGTTTTAAAATGTTATGTCCAAATCTATTAACCATTCAATCTATTAAAAATAAAAAATTAGTTAACTAAAAGTTATATTTTAAATACAATAAACTTGAGAAATGAAAATTTTAATATATTTTTTTCAAAATCTAAATATCCGAACCCGATCCGAAATAACCGAATCCGAACTAAAAATACCCGAACCCGACCCGAAGTACAGAAATACCCGAACGGGTTCTAGACCTCTATACCGAAATATCCGAAAATCCGAAATACCCGATCCGAACCCGAACGGGTACCCGAACGCCCACCCCTAGGAACCACATAGGCCTTGTGATTCTGAACCGATCCGAACATTGGTATTCTGTTCGGTTAGGAGCTCTGATATAGTTGGTAAATTTACAAAGACAATTTGGTCAGTATGGTTATTGGTTAGTTTGGTTTTCTAGTCAAAAAGTTCTAACCAAAATGATGCTGATTCAATTTAAACCATATCAGAATCATATCAAATTTTTAAACGGAAAAAACAAAATTACCTGAATTTTTAACCATATTAAACTAGAATTTAATACAAATGGCTATGAAATATAAAATGATGTGTAGATGAAGATGAAGCTACAAAAGTTTAATGCTATTCTTGAAATTTTTTTATAAAGTTCAGGACTTTCGATACATATACTCTCAAATAGTTAGGGGGTGTCATACTTTGTTTTGTAAGAAACAAGCATCAACTTTATATCAGGAACTCAGGAAGGTCACTGCACTAAACAGAAACATTAGTTACATTAAAACATGTCTTGCTCCAAGGGTCTTTAACTGAATGTGAGGCTGTTTTAGAAAAGACGGAGGGACATTTTGAGATTGTTCTGTTTCCATTTCGGAAGTGCATAGAACTTTGGTTTTGTCATTTCGAATCTTTCTTCGAACTCTTTCTCTGTTAAGTACGCCTGGAAGACAAAAAAAAAAAATAATAATCTTGGAAGTTCATGTGTTATTCCATAATATATCATACTAGATCTAAGTTGACATATGTGATTGCAGGATTACCTCTCTTCTTGTTGCATCTATATCTGTCACTGGCTCTGGAGAATCAACTCTAAGCTGTTCGTATGAATATGCAAGTGACTCTAGACTAAGATCGACTTTGATTCCTCCCAGTGGATTCTCTTTAGATATGTCTGAATTCGAGCTCGTCGATCCTGCATCGAAAAATAATGTTTTGATGTGAGATTTAAAGCATCAAATAGCTTAGAGGCAATTACAACATTGAGGAATCAATGGAAGATTTGTTGGTATAATCATCACGAAGTTTATGTTGTTACTATAGTTATATATTCTGCTACCTTACGAGTTATATGAGCAAGAAGGTCAAAGAAAAGGTTGAAATATGAAACCTTACCATTGTTTGTATCCACTGAAAGAGATTCTGAGAAAAGCTTTTTGACAAGTGGAGTAGAGTCACTGTTGCTTTCTCTGCCTTGTGAATAGCTTGGAAACTTTTCGCTGGAGCAAGATGATACTCCTCGCTCTGATCCATTTGACCGACTTCGCGAACCACGTGATGCGTTCTCCTTTGAGTCTGATCTCCACGGGCTTCCACTAGATCTCTGAAAGAACAAATGTTGCAGCCACTTAGAAACACGTTGATCATTTCTTATATTTGGTTAGTTTATGATCATTTATCTATTAAAACATCAGTAGTCTTTTTCACATTACTTTTTTTTTTCACAAACTAAATTCTTTCAACCGTGACTTACCTTAGTGACTGGATCCTTCCCTTTCAGACTAGCAAGCTTCCTTTCAAATGAATTACCATGCATCTGCAATGTACCCATGCATGCATAAATTAATTATTAGTGCAAGTTCAGTAGACTAGTATCAAAAGCTTATGTTTGAGGTGATTTAGGAGGGAGGTCCCTTACGTTTGCCTTTTCAGGAACCCAATCAAAGAAACGGGTGAAAAATGGTGGCTCGTGGCCTTCTGTGACAACATATACAGGACTCCTCACTGTTAATAAACCTTCCTCCAGAATGTCCAATTCTAGAAATTTCTGCAAATATCACAAGTACAACAAACTAAGAAACACTAAAAACAGGAACATGAGTTTTTTTGCTTCCTAAATCTTATATATGTTGTTGGATTAGTCTAATTATTAAGTCATGTTTACACCCTTGCCCAAAAATAAAACAGAGGAAACTAACCAGACCAAGAGTAAGAGCTTGTTGCTTCGACTTTATGTTTGAGTTTAGTCCAATCCAGACATACACTTCAGTTTGGCAGTCCAGCAGTAATACATCTTCAGTAGTTAAGTCGTCTTGCACAAAATTGTATACTTCTTTCGCCTAAAAATCATGCAATCAGATGAGAGAGTATTCCAAGCTGATTTTATGCTCACTTAATTAATACACACGTGAATCGTACCTTGAGTACATCTGAAGAGAAGAGCAAAACGAGACCACTTTTACGTTAGGCATAAAAATACAAGTGCGTATAGCTGAACCATGTAACTAAACAATAATATATAATAATAAGATGAAAAGAACACAAATTCAAAGAGATGTTTACCATTACCTGAAATACAAGAACATGTAAATAAACGTGGTTCTTCTACTTGTTTTCTCGTTTCCTTTTCTTTAGGGTACTCTGTTTTGCCACCAAGCAAATCCCAGAATGTGTCTGGTTCACTTCCTTCCCTTGTGGTCATGGGTTGCCTAGACGGCTGCAGATGGAAACCAAGAAACATATTTGTTACTAGCAACCTGAAAGAAAAATAACTAACTCTTAATAAGCCGGAAGGCATGTATGTATGTTAAAGGTTACTTACATCAAGGAAATATAGCATTCTGTCAAGAACATCATGGTCAGACTCTGAGGTAAGTTTCCCAATCCAAGTGAAGACAGAAGCTTCATTTTTTAAAATGTAACAGTAGGATGAGTTCAAGGAGGTTGCTGCCTGCATGCAGTTGAACCAAAGACATATAATTATACTACCAAAACGTATTTATGACAAAGCAGAATCGCAGAAAGGACAAGAGAACCCACTAGGTCAACTTGAATTGCTTGCATGCTCCTTGAGCTTGTCCCTTGAACACGGAAAAGAGAAGCCTTGCTTTCACATTCGTTTGCATTCTCCACTAGAAACGTTGTTTTGTACCGTTTACTCAAACCACCCTGGAAAAGTATCAAAGAAGTAGAGTCGCATACTAAAATACAAAATGTTCAAGAAAGTATTGCAAACTGACCTTGAAAACAACTAGCGACTGGAACATTGAATAAAAGCGAGCAGGTTCGTTGCCCTGGTGTATATGACACTGGAATATGGAGAACGTCAAATGTAACAACAAATCAGTTAGTTCGAACCAAATAAGAGAAAAATAAAAAAAATGATATGATTAGGAACTAACCATTACAGATTCACCCTTGGTTGAAGAAACAATGGCACTAGCATTAGATATGGCATCAGCTCTATCTTCCTGCAATGAAGTGAAGTAAAAAAAAAAGAAAAAACAGAACCAAGGTCATTGAGGAACAACAAATCACAAATGATTGTTGAAAAGAAACAAAACTCAAAGGCTACATACAGCCTGCGTACCTCCATGCTTTCACAACCTATCCATACATATAATAGATATTCGTTTCTTTCATTGTAAGTATATTTATACTGCACAATGTAGCAATCGCCGCTAAACAGCTTTGCCTGGTCATGAATGGAGAGAAGCGAGACATCACCACCATCTACACGCCACACCTGGAATCAGTTTAAAATCCAAATTGATCAGGCTTATGCTCAGATACATTTATGAAAGTTTGATCAAAATATATATATATATATATTAGAGATGAAGTGTACCTTTACAGCGTCTCGGCAGTTTGTATAAAGAGGTTCATCTTCTTCATCAGAAAACTCCTCCACATCATATCCCTTCCGTTTAAACATTGCTGCATAAAAAGTTTTGTAAGTTAGTTATTTCCCATCTATAGAAACCATATCAATAATAATAATAATATGAAACACAGACCTGCCACTTTTTCTCGACCTTCATTGTAAAGGCTAGACTCTGCTGTCTGAGGCCACTCATCAAAAAACGATCTGAATCTAGCATTCTCTAGTCCTTCTGTTAGAAGTACTAGACTTGTGCTGGTCGAGCGTCCCTCCTTTCGTAGAAACTCCTAAACATTTACATTTTATGCTTCTGCATCAATCAACTTATATACTACTACCAAGAATGACTTACTTCTGAGGAAGAAATGGACGTCTTCCTTTCAGTGAGCGATGTGTTTCTTCCCATCCAAACGAATACTTCGCTGTCACAGTCCAGCATGTAGCATTTGTCCTTTTCAAGCATATCTTTGTTCAAAGAACTTGTTTCAGTTGGATGTAGATTCCCCCGAGTATCTATCCTGTTTGTTCATATGATGGTCTCTTTTAAAAACATCCTTTTAAACAAATAAATTAAACAAAAATCTTTACCATAACAGTTTTGCACATGTGGTTGGAGTCTGTTCTTGGTTTGTAGAAGATGAACACTTTGGAATGGGAGCATAACCACCAAAGAAAGTCCAGAACTCACCAGCATCTGCATCACCTAAAAACTTTCCATCCTCTACAAGAAACTAAAATAAATTAATTGTTTTTTTTTTCAGTACTTTTATTGAGTTGCTTAAGAGGAGGGAAAAAAAATCTAACCGATAGTGGCGACCTGACACCTTCCTGCATGCTTGTTATCCTTTATGTATTCGACAACCTCCAAGGCTTTAGCCTTCTCCTGAGTGCTTGAGTTGCAACCGGCAAAGAGGAACACTTTTGATGCGGTATCGAGAACGAACACATCGTCATGGTTCAGTGATGACCGTAGAAAAGGCACCTTGTGTACATCAAAATCAATCAACCATTAATGAATAGCTTGAAGCCTAAACATGTCAAGCCTCATCATATACCTCTTTAACTCGAACAGCATGGTCACCTTTGCACATTAGTAAGGTGACAGGGTATGTCTCTTCGGCCAGACCATTTTGTGGTGAATACTTCCCTTCAACGGGTATGATACAAGGTTTGAAGTATGAGAGGAACTTCTCAGTCTCTTGACCTTGAACTTCACGGTACTGAACCGTACAACATCCAAGTGCTGCATCTAACTCTAGTGCTTTGTCAGATGCCAAAACTGAGTCCACCTTCAGATTTTTTTAAAAATAGGTAAACAATCTTTAGTTATTCCATATACATTAAAACAGTTGTCAAGGAGATGAAGAAGCAAAAACCTCAGTTGCATCATGTCCTAGCCAATAGTGAATGTCATACTGAGGAGATCCGATCTTCCGCAAAGCCGTCTACACATCACACACAGCAACTAAGTATTATATTTGCACACCAATTGAAATTTCAATTATAAGTGAGAGGTGAAGTTTACGCTGAGAAGAAGGTAAGCATTTCCAGAGTGGAATCTTCCGAAAGAAGACTTAGGGATCGAGATAAGCTGATTATTGTGGATGCACCAAACCTCCAGGCCACTAAAAAAGGGTACAAGCATAAGAGGAAAGAGACAAACTATCTTCTTCTCGTGGATCGCATTAAAAAGAAAAGAAGCGTACCCTTTAGTTCCAACACCTTGAAATGCAGAATCAATGTCTTTGCTTAGCCTAAACATTTTGTTATCTCATCTTCCTACAAGGCTACAACACAGTGTAACGCTTAATTAATCTGAAAAATCATAAAACCAAAAGAGAAGAAGAAGAGTAAACATCAATCACACAACAGAACAACAACAGTGTTGTTCTAACCAACGCCGTTACATTTATATTTACGTTTTCTTTTTTTCTTGTTACTGCATATGCACGCAAGCCTACTCTAACAAAACAATTTATCTCTTAGTTTCCCAATTTCTAAAGAAAAACTCATATAACGCCGAAGAAGATCTCTTACAAGAATGATGTGAATCGAAACGTAAATAGCATTAAAAACATAGAAGAAAACAAGAGATTTCAAAAGCTGAAGAGGAAGCAGCGGCCAAACAAACAGATGAGTAAATAATTATAATGCCTTTTTTGTCTCTGCTGCATGCCACTTTGTGGGGGCCCCACCACAAGGTTTCATTTCAAAGTAGACATAAAAACGCGCCTTTTTGGTTGGATTTCTTTGTATTATTATTTTAATTTTGCAACCCATATATGTATAATTGTATATGTATATATATATATTTTTTTTTTTTCTTTCTATAGATACTGAAATTTAATATCTGGAGTATATCTTAATTGTCTGGAACATATAAATTTACAAAAAAAATTGTTGCCTAATTTTTGTTATTTTTCATAATATCCATAATTTCGGTGAAAGAAAACAAATCCATAACTAATTTCAGAGAAATTATTGACTTTTGTCAGCATTTTGTTCTCATTTTTTTTTTTTGAACAACTGCATTTTGTGTTCTCATTAGTAATACAGAATAAAATCTATAAATTAAGTGTACTATTCACCAAAATACTAATTATTAGTATTATTTTAACTTTTAGAAACTCAAGGAAGTCTTCACTATCATCCAAAAGTTACTTTCAGTATAAACTATTTGAATTATTTCAAAAAAAGGGAAGATAGAAACAATGATTTTCACTTTTTATACTTGATCCAAACCTTTCGCTGGTGGAAAGTAAGATCTCAGGACACTGTATCTAATGATCTACTCATTGTCTTTTGTATAACTCTAGTGTAAACCTTTTAAACGTAAACGTATGAAAAAATAGAGACAGCCAACCAACAAACCATACTTCAAAATCCAAGATGGATGGAGGAACATACCAAGATGAAGTCTAGTTTGATGATGGCAACACACAACGAGCACTCATTGGCTGATGATGGTTCTTACCATTCCCAGAATATCCTGGGATTCAACAAACTATCAAAGGTCCAAAATGATTAGAAAAATGACAGTTCTGGTAACTGATGGTACAGCGAGGAAGTCCATATATCATTACAGTCTACAGTGATGATCATATGATATGATTGCAATACAAAATTTTGACAATAAAAAGAATCTGAAATTTTCACCAGAAATCGTTACAAGAACACTGCCCATTTCTGAAATGGTGAAACCGATACCGGTCCCTCACTATGATCTCTCTATCATAGAGCTGAGATATCAGCTTAGCAACTGAGTGACAATCTCCACACACCCTTAGATTCTTAATCACCCTAATCGCCTTTGGAGCCTCCGTTGATATCAGTCCATAACAAATCGCCAACTTCTCACTATGCAGATTCAGAGACTGCTCCTTCATCTCTTCTTCATCGATGATCTGCAGGACCTGAGACATCTCTGGCTCGTAGCCATTCGCTTTCAAACTCTCCATAACCTCGTTTAACTTCCCGTACACCTTCTCACACATCGGGTGCTCGTTGTCTCCCGAGAGAAACTCGTGGATCGTCCCATCTATCTCAATCGAGCTGCATCCTGGCTCTTTCTTAAGTCCGGTGACTCTCATGTGCTTCCTCAGCTCAGAAACGCTTTCCCATTTCCCGGACTTCGCGTATATGTTTGATAACAACACGTGTGCGCCGTCGTTCCTAGGTTCGAGCTCAAGCAAACGTGTACACGCCCTTTCAGCGAGACTCAGATTGGCGTGGATCTTACAAGCTCCTAGAAGCGCTCCCCAGACAGACGCACTCGGAGGAATCGGCATCGCTTCAATGAACTTCACAGCTTTTTCTAGATAACCCGAGCGACCAAGAACGTCAACTATACAAGCGTAATGCTTTTCCTGAGGGACAATACCATAACTCGATTCCATTTCTTTAAATAATAACTCAGCCTCATCTACCAAACCACTATGACTACAAGCACAGAACACATTGGTGAAAGTCACACCGTTAGGCTTCACATTAGCCTCCTGCATTTTATAAAACATATCCAATGCTTCGTTTCCACATCCGTGCATCGCTAAGCCACCAATCATCGCGCTCCACACAAACACATCTCTCTTCTCTACAGAACTAAACACCTCACGAGCCTTTTCAAGATCTCCGCATTTAGAGTACATATGAATCAACGCACTCGTAACGTAAAAATTCAACCTAATGCCGTGCTTTTTGATGTAGCTATGGATCCATCTACCTAACTCCAGTGCCCCTACCTGCGCACAAGCCGATAAAGTACTCACCAGCGTGATCTGATTCAGCTTTATGTTCTTCTGAAGCTGCAGCTCATGGAACACTAGAAGCGCCTCGTTAGGCTTACCGTTCTGCTCATAAGCAGATATAAGAGCATTCCAAGCAACTATATCCTTCTTAGGCATAGAGTTAAGAACCTCTCTAGCCGCTTCGTAGTCTTCCAAAATCGCATACCCATCAAGCATTGTTGTCCACGTGACGTTATCTCTCTCCTCCATCTTATCAAACAGCCTCTTCGCGTCCTCTATGCTTCCACACTTGGTGTACATATCAAGCATCGCGTTAGCCAACGTCAAGTTCACGTTCACTCTGTTTTCTTCGATGTAAGAACAAACCCTCCTCCCGAACTCAAGATTCCGCGTCTTTGCACAAGCGGACAAGACGCCAACCATCGTGACGTGACTCGCCTTAACGTCCTCCGACTCCATCTTCTTGAAAAGCTCCAAGGCCTTATCTGGAGAGCCCTTCTGCACAAACCCTGTAATCATCGAGTTCCAAGAAACCACGTCCTTTTCTTGAATCGTGGTAAACACTTTACAAGCAGAATCCAAATCCCCGCAGGAGAAGTAACAATGTATCAAAGAATTGGCCACGAAGACGTCGCATCCGACGGCTGATTTAACAGCCATCCCGTGAAGGGATTGGCCCAGAGATAAAGAAGAAACTTCTGCGGCAGCTTTGATGAGGAAAGGGAAAGTGTACTTGTTGGGACCGAACCGGCTGTCCGAAACCATGTCCAAGAAGACCGAGATGCTACGGAGAGGGTCTGGTCCCGAAGCGTAAGCGCGGATGAGTGTGTTCCAGGTGAAGGAGTTTGGCTGGGGAATTTGATCGAACACCTTGCAGGCGTAATCGAGACTCGCGAAATGGGAGAGGGCGGAGATGGCGAATAGCTTGCTGGCTGAGTAAGGGTCGCTGAAGAGACCGGTGCGGACCATTTGGGCGTGGATTTGTTTTAGTTGTCGGAGGTTTGAACATCGGTCGATCAGGGAGATAGTGTGGCTGGAGCGGTCGTTATTGGCCGTTGGTTGATTGGGATTGGAGAAGGTCGGGTGACGTGGCAGTGAGAGAGGTTGTGCTGTGGAGAAGCTAGCCATTGCTTCGTCTCTCTTTGTAACTCCTTTTGGGTACTAATCTTATATATTAAAACAGAAGTCATGACTTCTTTTCATGTGTGATTTGCGCGAGATAAATATATATATATATATATATATATATATAGAAATTATATTATAATTATGTATAATATAAGGTATACCTTAGGCGATCGTTACGTAGAAAAGGTATGATTCAATAATTATGTTATTATTGACTCTGTTTAGATTATACGTGTTCACTGGCAGCATATGACTCGTTTTGATGTACATTGCTAAAGTGGTCAAAAATTGCTGCCATCTTCTTAATGATAAATACTCTAGGGTGTTTTGTTTTAGGTGGAGATTAAGGGTACGACTGGTTTTCCCGCTACCACCCGCAAACGTAGCTTTTGCGGTTAGTAGCGGTTGCTGGCGTTTTGCAACAATCGCTCAAACCGCTCTAAACCGTTCCAAATCGCTCCAAATCGCTCTGAATCTCATAAATTCAAAAGCTGGTTCCAGCTAGCGTTTGCGGTTGCGGGAGGATAAAATTTTTTTTTTTTCCAAAACAATATAAATACAAAAATAAAAAAATTCAATAAAAAAATTAAAGTGAAATTATAAAAATGCTAAAATATATCAATTAAATTTTAATTAATATTATAAAACTTTAAAATAAAAATATTTTCTATATTTTTAAAAAATTTAAACTATAACTTTCTAAATATAAATTTTATATTTATTATAATATTATTATTTTGATATTTTTATATTGTATAAAATGTAAATATATTAATTTATTATTTAACAGCTGCTGCATTTGGTAGTTAACCAGTCATAAGTATCCCGCAAACGCACAAATTTCTAACCGCAGAACCAGTCGTACAAATCTCTTAAAACCGCTAGAAACCGCAACCACCCGCATCCGCAAACTCCCGCAACCGCAACCGCTGCGGTTAAACCAGTCAGGCCCTAAGAGAGGTGCGGGTTAATCAATATATAGTATCCTCTTAACATTAGGTTAGAGTATTGCAGCTTTGTTAATTAGCAAAGAACATAATAATTCAAAAGCTAAAATATGTTAAATATCTCATTCTATAAGGAATGTACATTGAGTTTTGATATTTTCCTTTTTGATTTCTCACGAAAACTTGTGAACCAAGCATTATAACTTGTTTTCTATATGACATGGCTTCAGTTAGATTTAATGCGTGATATTGTTAGAAATAAATATTTATTTTAATTTTAATTTTTTCAAATTTGTTTTCTAATAAAATAAAAATCATGATTTTTAGATGAGTGATATTTTTATTTGGACCATCATTTAAATTTTATATTAAATGTATATCACTAATGCTATACATAATATTTTTAACTACTTTAATCATAATATCTTTTATATCTTTTAATTTTTTTAAAAAAAAAATTAAAATTCTAACAAATCTCTTGAAAAAGATTATAATAAGATCTTAATTGTCATAAATTGAATATAAATATTTCAACTAATTTTGTAATTAGTAATGAAATGTTACTAAAAAAATAAAATTATATCCTATTTTATCAATTTATAATAATATCTATCATTTTATAATAAAATATTATATTGAACAAAGTATGATAAAATTATTTTAAATTGAAAATTAAGCATATTTTTTTCATAAATAGAATATTTATGCTAAAAATATTAATATGTTGGTAGAACGGGTTAATATTAGTAAACTATATAATACATTATAAAAAATTTAACTGTATCTAAACTTTTTACTATACAGTAATTATTAATTAAAAATTAATAAACATTAAAAAATCTTATATATTAAACAGAAGTCATGACTTCTTTTCATGTGTGATTTTTTTTAATTTGGACCATTCCTAAAAAATATCATATTTTACATAAGTTCATTATTATATTTTTTAACATCATTATTTTTTATTTGAAATACAATGCATATATTAAAATGTTCTAACAAAATCTTTTAAAAATCTTCTTAGAATATCTTTTTAAATTTACTTTAAAAATTAGTTAGTTTTAATTTAAATTATCATAAAATATAATTAGAAATTAAATTGAATATATTTTTGATTATAAACGAAAATTAAATAAAATAAATTAATTAATTCCACAAATACATTTACTAATAATTTTTAAGATTTTGTTAGAAATAAATATTTATTTTAATTTTAATTTTTTCAAATTTGTTTTCTAATAAAATAAAAATCAGGATTTTTAGATGAGTGATATTTTTATTTGGACCCATCATTTAAATTTTATATTAAATGTATATCACTAATGCTAATATACATAATATTTTTAACTACTTTAATCATAATATCTTTTATATCTTGTATTTTTTTAAAAAAAAAAATGAAAATTCTAACAAATCTCTGAAAAAGATTATAATAAGATCTTAATTGTCATAAATTGAATATAAATATTTTCAACTAATTTTGTAATTAGTAATGAAATGTTACTAAAAATAAAATTATATCCTATTTTATCAATTTTATAATAATATCTATCATTTTATAATAAACTATTATATTGAACAAATTATGATAAATTATTTTAAATTGATAAATGAACATATTTTATTTTCATAAATATAAAATATTTATGCTAAAAATATAATATGTTGGTAGAACGGGTTAATATAGTAAACTATATAATACATTTATAAAAATTTAACTTATCTTAAACTTTTTAATACAGTAATTTATTATATAAAATTAATAAACATTAAAAAATTACTAAAAAAATCTAGCGATTTGAATTACGGATCATGATTATAATAATTAAATACAAAATTGTCTTCATATATGTTGTTTCATGCATTAAAAAATTTAGTTTAGTAATCAAACGCAAATTCAATAAGACAAATATATAATAAGCAACATATATATGTGATGATTTTAATTTACAGCATGAAAACTATAAAATTATTATTTTTGGCATAATTATACAAAAACTTAAATATGTGAGTAACATTAAAAATATATAATGATTATGTAAAACAATTATCTATAAATATAAATGTGAAAATATATACCCGCACGGTTGTGCGGGTGGAAATCTAGTCTTATATATTAAAACAAAAATCATGACTTCTTTTCATGTGTGATTTTTTAAGTTTGGACCATTTCTAGAAAATATCATATTTTACATAAGTTCATTATTATATCTTTTAATATATTTATCTTTTTATTTGAAATACAAATGAATATATTTAAAATGTTCTAACAAAATCTTTTTAAAATCTTCTTAGAATCTTTCTTAAATTTACTTTCAAAAATTAGTTAGTTTTAATTTAAATTATCATAAAATATAATTAGAAATTAAAATTGAATATAGTTTTGGTTTAAAACAAAAATTTAAATAAAATAAATTAATTAATTTCACAAATACATTTACTAATAATTTTTAAAGATTTTGTTAGAAATAAATATTTATATTTATTTTAATTTTTTCAAATTTGTTTTCTAATAAAATAAAAATCATGATTTTTTGATGAGTGATATTTTTATTTGGACCATCATTTAAATTTTATAATAAATGTATATCACTAATGCTAATATACATAATATTTTTAACTACTTTAATCATAATATCTTTTACTTTTTTAAAAAAAAAATTAAAATTCTAACAAATCTCATGAAAAAGATTATAATAAGATCTTAATTTTCATAAATTGAATATAAATATTTTCAACTAATTTTGTAATTAGTAATGAAATGTTACTAAAAGAATAAAATTATATCCTATTTTATCAATTTTATAATAATATCTATCATTTTAAAATAAAAATGTTATACTGAACAAAATATGATAAAATTATTTTAAATTGATAAGTTAACATATTTTATTTTCATAAATATAAAATATTTATGCTAAAAATATAATATGTTGGAAGAACGGGTTAATATTAGTAAACTATATAATACATGTATAAAAATTTAACTTATCTTAAACTTTTTAATATACAGTAATTTATTATATAAAGTTAATAAACATTAGAAATTACTAAAAAAAATCTAGCGATTTTAATTACGGATCATGATTATAAATAAATTAAATACAAAATTGTTTTCATATATGTTGTTTCATGCATTAAAAATTTTAGTTTAGTAATCAAACGCAAATTCAATAAGACAAATATGTAATAAGCAACATATATATATATATATATATATATATGTGATGAGTTTAATTTACAGCATGAAAACTATAAAATTATTATATTTGGCATAATTATACAAACATTTAAATATGTGAGTAACATTAAAAATATATAATAATTATGTAAAACAAATGTCTACATATATAAATGTGAAAATATATACCCGCACGGTTGTGCGGGTGGAAATCTAGTCTATATTATTAAAACTGAAGTACACTTTAGTAATGTTTGGAAACATGAATAGTACTATAATTGAAAATTGTTTGGAAACGAAGATAGCAGTACTACATTAATTGTATTTCCATATTTCACTCATATTAATTATATTGTCTTAACAATATTTCACATCATTAATTATATTACCATAATAATAATAGTGTAGATTTTATTTAGTAGTTAATCAATATTAGTTTTGTGTCAATTATAAAATCAAAAAAGTAAAATAACTGAGTTTTGCATAAGGTTAAGCGTTTGTTTTAATTTGTTTTACTATAACATTTTTTTTTTCAATCAGTGGAAAATTATGTAGCCAAAAACATAATTCAAAAACATGTTTAGTGAATAAAATCATAACTTAAATCAAAATAATAAAAATGAATTACATTCATTGTCACTTAATTTTTCACTCAATATAATTGCTTACTAAATAAAAAAAACTCTTTCAGTTTCAATTAATTTAGCAAAACACATAAAAAATATCATTTATATTAGTTTATAAAATCAGTTAGGCATGAACACTAAATATACACTTAGGTACGAGTCGTTCCTTTCGGGTATCGTTTTATTTTGTTTTAAAATTACTCACTCCTTGAATATTATAAATTTATGTGTAGGTTTTGAGTTGAATCCTTTTGAGTCTGGATGAGTTTGGTTCTGATGTATATGACCCTAAAATATCTAAATAACCAATGTATTTGAAACGGGTTTGGATATTTGTACCAAAAATAACCATATTATCTGATTCGATCCGGATCTTTTGAATACAATTAGTTATATTACGACATATCTAAAATATAAAACACTAATTATGAAAAACAAATATTAATGTATAAAAATATAAGTATAGTTTTATTTTAGTAATTTCATTAATTATATTACTTTAACAATATATCACATCATTAATTATATTTACCGTAAAAGTAATAATGTAGATTTTTATTTATTAGTTAATCAATATTAACTTTGTGCAATTATAAAAAAAATAAAAATGTAAGATAACCGAGTTTTGCATATGGTTAATAGTTTGGTTTAATATGTTTTACTAAAACTTTCTTTTGTCTTAGTTCCAATTGGTGAAAAATTACATAGCAAAACACATAATTCAAAGGCATAGTTTATATGAACAAGATAATAATTTAAATCAAAATAATTAAAAAGTATTACATTTATTATCACTTAATGTTTCACTTCATATAACTATTTTATTAAATAAAAAATTCTTTCTATTTTTCTGATTTTTGCCAATATATAGAAAGAGTTTCCTTTTTAATCTATTTGCAAAATCAGTTAAGTATGGACATTCGGATACTCATTGAGGTACAAGTTGTTTCTTTCGGGATTAATTTTTTTGGATTTTTAAATTAGGCGCCACTTGGATATTATAAATTTATGTATGATGCTTGAGTTGGATCCTCTCGGGTCTGAATGATTTTGATTTTGATGTGTAGAAATATAAAAATATTTAATTAACCAATGTATCTGAAAAGAGTGTATATTTGTACCAAAAATAATCTTATTACCCGATTCAATCCAAATATTTTGAATACAATTAGTTATACGACGACACATCTTAAATATATAACACTAATGATAAAATAACAAATAATTTATAAAACCGTAAAAATTAACACCCGGGTCAATCTCTAGTTAATAATTATAGAGCAGAACTAGGCCTGCAATTTCGGTTAACGGAACACAACCGAACCGATTTTTTGGTTATCCTTTAGGTTACCGTATGGCACCAAAAATGTGGTTCAGTTTGGTTGTTGATTCATTTCAGTTTTAGCCTTTTAGGTTTCAAGACCAAGATTAACAATATTTTTTTTTGTTTTTAAATTCGGTTTAATTTTCCTTTAAAAAAATCGTTTTAATTTTGATATTTTCATAAAATATGGATAATTCAGTTATGTTCAATGGGTTTATTTAAATTTATATATTGGTGCATATACAAATATTTTGCAGTCATGAATGGTAAATGAGCTTTGAAGTATTTGAAATAGGCTTTTTTAATACTTAACATGCGCATTTTTTTTTGATTAATAATTAACTGCACAGATTAGAAATATAAAAATCAACATATTATGAACGATCACAAAATTAATGGTTACTGTCTATTTTTTAATAATTGACTAATTTAATTATTTTAAGCAATCAATAGTTGGTAAGGGAATAAATATGTGTATTAATAGTTGGGTATTAAATATGTAAATTGATTGAGGAATAAAAAACTAAGATTTCTTAATGATCCATATAAAGTTTTAAGTTAAAAGAGCATCTAAATAGAACATTACAAATAATTAATTAAAGAGAGGTATATTAGAAAGAAAAAAAAAAGAAATGACTAGATAAAACATTTTGAACTTAAGAGTATAACAAATTTTGATTAGGTAATGTTACCATCCATAGGTGTTATTAGATCGGTCTTATTAGATCCCTTCATTGTCTCTGTAATTGAATCTCTAGTGATGTTAAAATCTTTGTATTCATGTTATTGATGAACAAAAAAGTTGAAGTTGAGCAAAAATAAATAAATAATATCAAGTCTAGGATGAAGAATGGTTTCATATTTTATCGAATAGAGTCTAAACCAAGAATCTTATATATTAAAACAGAAGTCAAGACTTTTTTCATGTGTGATATTTCATTTTGGACCATCTATTAAAAATTCATTACATTCAATTTCTTTATCATTAATGTATATTAATATCACCTTAAACCCCACAGCTCTACTATTAAACAGCAAACAATCGTTTATATATTTTATTCTATGTCAAATAAATTAAGATCATTATCCCAGTTTATATGACTATAAGCATACATGAATAGAAGTATGTTTCCTAACGTCAACTTTTACTCTGTGCTCTATGTCATATTTCATGTTTATATTTGTCCTTTTCATGGTGAACAAATTTTTTTTTTTGTCCTTTTCCTGTGTTTACACATATGCTTTAAACAAATTTCTATGAACATAAATAACTTCTGTTCATATTTGCACCATGTACATGTATTGGGATATTAGTATTGAACATGTTTCTTCCATAAATTGCAGTCATATTTACACGATGATGTGTATTGTTCATCAATTTCTTCCAAAAAATCATATTGCTCGATTCATATTTTCTGTCTGTGGATGTAAATGCAGAAGAAAGTTTAACAACTAATAAAATTATAATGGTTAATGACTTGAACATGAACATTTCTATCGTTTTTAATTATACTTTTACTTTATAAACCAAACACAGTAAGCATTTGGAGAAGATGATGATGGTACAGTTCAACTAAAATTGGATATAAAATAATTCATAAATTTGCATAATTTTATTCAGTTAAAATTAACATATTTATTAGAATCATAATTTATTTTTCACAAAATATGGGTTTGTATATTTAACTAAAACGTTTTTTAACCTACGTTTAAAATCGTAAAGTTAAAATCCAAGAATATCGTGATTGTAACTATATTTGAAAAAACAATATTATCAAAATTAAATAAAATAATTCAGATATTACGAAAATATGGTTTAAAGAAAATCTTTCAAAGAAATATTGTTCACAAAATATGGATATATTTAGTTAACTAAAATATTTTTTCCTACATTTAAAAGTCGGATAATTGTAAACCAATCATATCATGATTATATCCATATTTGAAAAACTATTATATTAATTTCGTTGAATATTATTCTAGGCCTTGATCCGCACAACCGGGTTATTATTTTCATTTTTACAGACAAACTTATGTATTTTACGTGATTAACTGCATATAATTTTAATATTTACCATATTACTAATTGATTTTTTAAAACACAACAATTTTATAGTTCATATGCACTAATTTAATTTATTTGTTTTTATTTTCAGTAATAGCATATTTTAAATCATGATACACAATTCTAAATTGAAAAATGTTATTGGTCAAGGATCAAAATTCTAATTGAAAAGTATTATATTAAATTATTATCGCAAATTTAATATAAAATTTTATCTGAGTTTAGTTATAATTAAAAAAATTATTAGATATTTTAAAAGTTTATTTTAGTTAAAATGAAATATAAATTTAATTTTTAAATAAACATGAAATTAACAAAATATTTCGAAGTTTTGTTTAAGTGAAAAATAAAATATACCTTTATTTTACAAAAGTATAAAATCTATTAAATATTTAAAAGGTTTATTTAATGAAAAAAATGAAATATATATTTATATTGTAAATAAAAAGATATGAAAAGAATTTATCTGGATACAATTTGAGAGAAAATATAGGAAAATCTATTTGATTTGTTTATTTTAGAATAATTCAAATTATACAAAAAATAATTTAAACTACTTTCTAAAGGAAGATTCAAATAAAAAATCACACATGAATTAAGTTATGTGAATTTGAAATAATTAATTGAATAAAACAAACAAGCTATAAAATTTAGGCATTTGAAAAATAATATAGATAATTAAATATACATATAAATAAAAATGAAATAAACACCCGCACTGTCGTGCGGGTCAAACTCTAGTGATAAACAATATGTGTGCTTAAACAGGTGTAGTAAAATGATTGATGACCTATCTATAAATGATTCCCGATATCGTGATATCGTGCGAGTGAAACCAAAGCACAGAAAAAGGTCATGTGATGATTGCATGGTCGGTTAAACATGAATTTCGAGTCTCCGGAAAATTAACACACGACATGTTGCATGAGATGGGAACTACAGGCCGAGTGAACGGACGTGGTGGTCCATTAGTTTGATTACAAAGAAACTTGATATCTGGATTGCTTAAAAAGCATTTCGGATCCTAGAGACTAAAACAAGGCCCCAAAATCAAAGAATCTAACCTAACCCATTATTAAGGACTACAATTTATAATTTAATTGGAGAAACAAGCAACAACAATATAGTTCGTAGGTCCAAACTCTTCTTATACCACAAGAAAAACTTGACGACAAAGAAAATACCATTTAGAAAATATTTGCCGAAGACAAACCCGATAAATGACAATGGAGGAGGCATGCAAGACTAACACATGTGCTAGATGAGAGATCTTCGTTGAAATTGAAACAAGAAAACCACGCAGGTGAGCACTTAAAGAACGCAAAGGAGCTGATGCTAGCTGTGAGCATGGAAAGACTATAGTCAAGCGCATGCAGTAGTTTACTCCCGAATCCGGCCACGAAACAAAGGAAAACCTCAAAGGATAAGAAGAGGCCACAGTGAAGCCAAAATAATGACCCGAAATTTTAAGAAAGGAGTTGAGATATATTAAAATATATATCTAACATTTAAATTTTCATCGATTTGAATTTTCAAATTGAAAGTTCATCTCTAGTAATATTAAAAATATATATCTAACATTTTCATTAGTACAGAAAAATTTTAAACACATGAACAGACAATTAATATACATAGAACCTATGAAGACTTAGTTTTTCAGGTTGCTTGCTTTCTAATTTAATATACACTAGATTTTGACCCGCGCGCCCGCGCGGGTTTTTATTTTTTTAATATATTTTTAAACTATTTAAGGATATTGAAGTACAATTTATTTACATGTTTTTAGGTTGTTACAATCTTTGACGGACATAGGATAGTCCGACTCCTTCCCATTCTAGAAATTTATAATATCTTAATTGTACTAAAGCCCTAAAAACACAATATCCGAAAAAACGGATCGTATTGTAACGGGTACTCTGATGTACTTGTCGATCTGATTTTGTAAGCAAAATCTATTTTTTTTTGCACAAATGAAACATTATTATTGATTATTCTTATTACTTTTTATAACTTGTGCAATTTGTTTTCAAAATTGTATAACTTGTGCAATTTTTTATTTTAGATGAATTTGGACTAATAATATATGTACCACTTGTTTTGTTATGATTTTTTTTCTAAATTTTAAAACATATTGAAAATTTTAATTCAAAAAAAATTATATGAAATGTTATTAATAATAAATTTTTTTTCTGATAATTATATTCTCTAACTATTTATATGGGACTAAACTAATTAAGATAATAATATATATATAAAATAGTGTTTTTTTAATATTTAAAATTTCAGTTATGGAGTTTTAATTTTTTCACAAAAAAACAACAACCATAAGATGCTATATAAAATATAGTATTCATTAACTTTCTTTATATAAAAAATGTAAATGTCAATTATTTACAAAATTGGGCTATACCATAAACTTCCTAAATTATTTACACATTACATTAAATCTGGCCCATATAAAAATTGTAATCAATGTCCATTAGCCCAACTAATTACTCCGGGAAAGGGTTTGTTATCTAACATGCTAATAAAAAACTAAAACAATTTTTTTTTTTGCTTCTTTTTTCTCGATCTGTCGCTGCCTCTCTCTCTTTCTTAACTCTTTGTCTTCTTCGTGTTCTTCAATCCTTCAAACACCTAACTCAAATACAGAATCTGAACTACTTTGATTTCATGTTCACTCTCAATCCAGATTAAATACAATCGATCTATTGTATTACAGGTTAGACTTTTAAAATTTGTTTGCTCTAATTTCATTGCAATGGTTTGCCAGATTTTATATTGTTAAATACCATCGATCTATTGTATTATGGGTTTCGTGGTTTTTAATCTGTTTGATCTATTGTATTTGGAATGAGGTCTCAAAAGGTTTTAGATTGTTAAATTAGTTTCTTTTTAAAATTGTTTGTTTTCTGTAGAACAGTCTTCGTTTCTATGGTCGGATGGTTACAATTTAGAATTGTAATGGAACTGTAACGAAAGCTTTAACATGAAAACTTTTACAGGTTGATGCAACATATAAAATGGAGCTTTCTTTGAAACATCATCTCCACCATGTTTCATCTCCGCCATGTAACTGATTCTGACAATAAGCAGATAAGTATAAATTTTTTATGTTTGTTTGTTCTGTAAAATCTCATTTATTATCCTTCTTTCTCAATTCATTGTGTTTGTTTGTTCTGTAAAATGTTTGAGAATAATTTATATGTTTTATTTGATTTATGAGGAAAACGAAGATTCAATCCTGAATTCTAACAATTCCCTATACGCATTTGTCGTAGAGAACAAAGACCAGACTCGAGATGACCAATTCCATATACGCATTTGTCGACCAACTGGAACAAAACAATGGTTAGTAAATTCTACTTTTTAATTTTTGATATTACGTGAATGAATTATCTATTGGTTTATTAGTTTCATTGTATTGATTTAAATTATTTGAAACGGGTTTGGGTATCTATTGAAAAAAGTACATATATGATGTGGAGTGTATACCTCTGTATTCGCTGATTTTTGAAAACCTTATCAAGCATATAATACTTTCATCATTAGCTTCTTCCACCGATTCAAATTGCTCAGCATATTTTCCCAATAAGCAACATGCCACTTCATGACCACTGAGAGAGATACCAAAATTTATTGAAACTTAGGATACAAAATGTTAAAATAATTATTAAAAGCTATTACTAAAACTACCTTGTATCACGCAAACGGAAAAGAACTATTTTTGTGTCATTTCCCTTAGCTTGGACCATAGCTACTGGTCCAAGATCAGTAACATGTCCCATGATATTTGTTTTAATAACAAATAAAGATTTACTTTATTATAATAGTTAACAACTATATATATACAAAAAGTAAAAATCGTTATGTACACATACCAATTAGAAAATGGGGTTTCAGCTTTCCATTACCAATCTCCTCGTAGTTAGCTAGATTAAGGAAGTGATTATCATTCCGATAATCAGAAGGGGTTATTGATGTGTCTCCTATGATTGTCATCTTGTACTGCTGCGTCTTAGGTCGATATTGACCCACTCCTACCCCAGTTATTTTCACGGTGTCAATGACCTTCCATTCACCAACACGTAGGTAACGTTGAACACGAGTTATTTGAGATCTCTTGCATGATGTTTGGATTTAGCACCCTTTTAAGAAAACATAGTAGAATATGAGTAACTATTAGATGGGAATCGATATACATATGTATATATATTCTGTCAAAGAAAAATGTATCTTACAGTTTGGTCAACCAGGACGCACTCAAGAATATCTCTTCCATAGCTGGTGGTTTGTTTCCAGGAATGAAGCAGTTTCAGAGTGAGACGCCATTCATCTCTGAACAGTTTGAGATCCTTAATAAGACATATTTTTCTTTCGTTTGACATGTTTGCTGTGAGACCTCGATGCTAAAGTCTTTGAATGTAGTCTCAGTATATATAGATGGGTGATGAAATATAGGTTAAGCTGTATTTATGGCGAGGATATATGTATCATCGATATTTTTTCCTTTCTGTTTTTGACGAAATCATATATATTGTAATATATGTTATTCAAACTTAGATACTATTGATCTTGTTCACGCGAAATGTTTGTTCAATTATGGAAGTTCTATTTAATTGGTTAATACTTTTTAGAATATATTGCTATTCAATCTTAGATATTTCCTAAATATCATCATCATAAATAGTTAGGGTATATACTATTTTGTTCCTATTGATGCTTTTACGTGGGGAGAAGGTATTCATCGATCAGTTACAGTGAATAAGATCTTATAAGATAAGAATGAGATATTTAAGGTAATAACTTTTTTTTCAAAATTCAAATCGATGGGTTATAGTAAACATGGATTTCGATGGGCTTTAGGAAAACCTGCAGACACAACAATTTAAACAAACCCTGTTTCCAAACAGATTTAATTTTTAAACTACTAATCAAGTTTCCAAACAATCCCATTTTGTACTTCAGTTTTAATAAGATAGATAAAATCGACAATCAGCAGGTTGAAAATATGATAGACTTGCATGGACGACATAGTTTTATGAGATTTGAGAAATTGCACTCTCTGCCCATAGCTTTAGGCGTAATTAGGTAACTACCATTATGTACTATTAAGTATTGTTCAGCAAAATAGAAATACAATTATGCCCCTATCAAATGAATCCTTGCTGTACGATCTAAAAGATTATGCAATCCATAGGTGAAGATATTATAAGATTTGTGTATCATAATCCATATCCTCTTGTCAGAAGAATTGAATCTTCAAAAATATTTTCTTTTACAGATCTTGCTTTCAAATCCGAACTCATGTGGAGGGTTTTTATCCATATTCAATCCTTTTTAAATTCAGTTTCTGAATATTTCTTATTTTCAGTCCGTCTGTGTAAAGTGGCTTCGGATCCAAATGGAAAATTTAACAGAGGTGGAACCTTCGCTTGCAATACCGGAGAGGATGTTTGCATTTGGCGAAGAACTCGTTGGTGTGAGAGTCACCCCTTACCACAATCCGTTTGCAATCAGTAAGATAATCCGTGCTCTGGAAGATGATGAAGTCGATGTTCTGCGGCGTCCCCGCTAGGAAAGCTTGTAGAGATTGCAGAGGAACCAACATTCTCTGGACGTTTTGGCAGATATATTATATCACTTGTATTTGGCAGAGAAACCGTTTTTCCTGCTTCACTTGTATTTCCTTACCATTGTGAAAGTTAACCAAGTAATGGCATTTGGGTTGATTAAATCCAAATGATTTTGGGTTTAGATTTAAACCATTTAGTGATTAGATATAAAGGATTGTGCGTTTAATCTCTACTGCTATTTACAGTTATTGTTTTGGCCAACAGTCATTTTTTTTAACATTGTAAAAGTGAACAGTGCAAAGGCATTTGGGTTGATTGATACAGAAGGATTTAGGATTTAGATTTGAACCATTTAGGGAGTAGATAGGAAGGGTTGGGCGTTTAATCTATAGTGAATTTGGTTAATGGTTTTCAGTTAGTAATTGGGAAGGTTATTTTAAAAAAAAAACAATAAGATATGTAATTGCCTTGATATTATTATTGGTAACCGGTTAGATAACTTTGAAAATAGGGATATAAATACCCGTTGACCAGATATAATTATAAGTAACCGGTTAGAAGAATTTAAATACGGTTATTGTTGTGGTGAACTGGTTTTTACTTACCAGTATGAAAGGAAACCGTGTGAAGCCATTTGGGTTGATTGAGCCTGAAGAGTTTTGGGTTTAGATTTGAACCATTTAGGGATTAGATATGAAAGGTTGGGCGTTTAATCTGTATTGATTTTGGTTAATGGTTTGGTGTTAGTAAGTTAAATGGTAGCAATTTTTTTTTGGATCCATATATCTTATTGCCCTGATATGATTATACGTAACCGGTTAGATAGCGAAATACGGTTATAAATAATTGTTGACCAGATATAATTATTTGTAACTGGTTAGAAAACTTAAAATACGGTTATTTTCTGGTAAACTGGTATGTAATTACCATTGTCAAAGGAAACCGTATAAAGGCATTTGGGTTGATTGAAACCGAAGGGTTTACGGTATAGATTTGAACCATTTATGGATCTGAGAATGACTCTCTGGTTACTTGATTTTATAGAGTCGAAGAGAAAGAAGCTTAAACCTCTTTCTTGCTTATATTTTTTTGTATGTAAAATCGGCAAATCTTAAGCGTGGATACGTTATTTAATGCGCTGCTTTGCTCAAAAAATATATGGTCCAGATTTAAGTTTGCCTAGAAAATCTAAAAAATATATTTACCAAATCTATTGCAAATCTACGAAATACAGCCTAAGATCCTAGAGGACTATAACAAAACTCATCTATCAGATTTGCAAAAGGACAGATATGTATATTCACTCCACTTCAATTTACTATTTGGCATTCTCATGGCATATACCTAATTTGGCCATTCTTTTTGTATTTTTGGCCAATTGACTCTAGTTTTATTAGTTTATGTGGATGTCACTAAATATTTAAATACTTAAATCTTTCTACCATAACCAAATAGTTTCGCAACCCCAAAACTATATCCATACATTCTCGATTTAGAAAATTATGTATTAAATCTATACTATTAAAGCAGGATCCTATTGTCATAATTACCTTAGGGGCATGTTTCCTTCACTAACATTGCATGTTTCATTAAGGACAATTAAGTAATATTAATAACAAATCTATATTGGGTCATTATTTTTGGATCCAGCCCAAATCAAATATCTCTTGGGCCATTTGGGCCTATTAAAAAATCAGATTCAATTCTCACTTTTTTTTTCCTTTAGGTCATTGAGTCCAAGTTCAAATAATTTTTTTTCAACTATTTTTAATTATTATTTTTTTCTTTTCTTAATATAATTTAAGCATTCATAAAAATAATTAAATTTTTTTATTGAAAAGTATAAATCTTTATTAAAAGTATATAATTTTTTAATTAAAATATTAACCCCATAGTAAAATTAATTTATCAGACTTATACCAACTTAATTCATTAAAAATAAAGTTTAATTTTTTTAACATAAATAGTCATTTAAAATGAAATACGATAAATAAAGATAAAATTTATAAGTCTTTTATAAAATAAAACACAAATATATGAAAATGTGACATTTACTAAATATTTGTCAATTGAAAAAAAAAACAAAAATAAACCCGCGCTTTGAAAGCGCGGATCAAAATCTAGTTAGAAAATTATAATTAATGCTTAAATTTAGGATTACTTAGTACTTCATTAGCATTTAGGTGTAGATAAGTTGTAGTTTTAAGAGTTAGTTCTAAAATATATTCCAATTTTAATAAAATACAATTTTAGAGCTAACCCTTAAAACTACAATGTAATTACTTCTGTGACATTTAAGTATTATGTTTAAATATTATTAAATTTATGTTAAGAGATTTAATTTTACATATTTATTACTAATAATGTTCTTAGGCAGACGCCATCTAGGACATGTGATGGAGGTAGGGATAGGTATTTCAGTTTAATTACGGATTCAGTTTGGTGGATTATTTGGTCTAAGAAAACTTTAACCAAAATCAACCAATATTAGTTGGGTTTGGTTTATTTTCGGTTTGGTTCAGTTTTAGTTCAGTTCGGTTTTAATTTTAGTTTGGTTTGTGTTTGATTTAATTGGTTTTGTTTTTATTTTTCAATTCCATAGAGTTGATTTTTTTTAGTTTTGTTCTAATTCAATTACAAAAATATAATTTGTAAAAAATATAAACAAATCTTTATTTGAGATTAAACCATTATTTTCTTTATTTTTAAACGTAAAACCACACGTCACAATAAATATGTAGAAGATGTAATCCAATTTTTTCTATATAATTATCTTCAAATCTAATATAAATATCATAAATAATTTTTCAGTTTTGATGTTAATGTATGAGATTCATATTCTTTTATTTTATTTTTAGTTTTGTTTATTCTAATCATTTTGAAGTAAGATGTGTATAATTATGTTTAGTTGTTTAAGCTAAATGGTTAAATATATTAGATATTAATATTATTAGTATATTTAATTAATCTAATTAAAAAAATATTTCGGTCTTTTTGGTCTTGGTATGATTTAAAACTAACCAAACCGAACCATCTAGATTGCAAAATTTTTGAATCAAATGGTTTAGATATATACTTTCGTTTGGTTATGATTTATTTGGTTCGGTTGGGTTTGGTTTGGTTCGGTTCGGGTTATCTTGTAGAATTACTACCCGAGCACCCGTCTTGTTCCTCAAGTCGCTTTGATCCAAGCTCTCCCTTATATCTCCATCGACTAGGAGGAAAAGAACAAATCGGAAAAGATCGAAGTAACTCAAAAACAACTTTTGTCTCGCGAAAAACAGATCTGAAGATGGAGTGCGTGTTCGGTCTTGTCGGAAATGGATTCGCTATCGTGGCGGCGGATACATCGGCGGTTCACAGTATCCTTGTCCACAAGAACAACGAGGACAAGATCATGCTCCTTGACTCACACAAGCTCATTGCCGCAAGCGGCGAGCCTGGTGACCGGTAGATCCTCCTCCCTCGCCTCTCTCTCTCTCTCTGAATCAATTGATGATGGTGTTGTGGGAATTTGTATAGGGTTCAGTTTACTGAGTATGTACAGAAGAATGTGTCACTGTATCAGTTCAGAAACGGGATCCCCTTAACTACCGCTGCTGCTGCCAACTTCACTCGTGGTGAGCTCGCCACTGCTTTGAGAAAGGTCACCTCTTTTCTTATTGTCATTTTGAGCTTCGGGAATTAGGGTTACTAGATGCTTTGCGTTAGATGGTGATAGATATTGTCTTTTCCTGTTTTGATACTCTACTTATGGATTGGATCTTTCTTCTGTAGTATAAAATAGTTCATGCTTTTTTGACATGCTCTTGGGTTCTTGGTTTTTGCTTCCTCCTCTTTATGGTGGTTGTTCATTCACATAGTTCTGAGATTCTGAGACATGAGTGTTAAGTTATTGAATTAAGTCACCTGGAAAATATGTTTCGAGTTTCCAAACAGAACTTTTCATTATCTAGTCATTATTAATATTTTATTTTGATATGATGAAATAATTTTTGCAAATGAAGCTTGGCTTTCTTTCAAAACTTTGTTGCAGTTTTGAAAGTTTTCATGTTCTGTGTCACGCAAGTGTTGCTCTTCAGGTTGATTCCAAGTAACAGACTTTTGAACCGTGATATGTCCTTATGGCAGAAAAAGATGATACTCTAATCAAAACTAGACGTCTCCTTATATCAAGTAATTGTAATTGCTTTGAAAGACTAGGAAGTTGTGTATCTGACTTAAGCAGATACTCATCATGCATACTAATTTGTGATCTTTCTGGCCGATTTTGGGTAGAATCTAGTATTACATGTGCGATTTGCTTTAGATTGCTGAACCTTCCAATGATCAAAAGTCCATTAGTTTATAACAATTAATCTGTTTGAATCCAGAATCCCTACTCTGTGAACATCCTGATGGCTGGCTACGACAAAGAAGCAGGCGCATCGCTATACTACATTGACTACATTGCAACTCTTCACAAGGTTGACAAGGGAGCATTCGGTTACGGCTCATACTTCTCTCTCTCCACGATGGACAGGCACTTCCGCAGTGACATGTCCGTTGAAGAAGCCATTGAACTGGTGGACAAATGCATAACTGAGATCAGGTCAAGGCTGGTGATTGCACCACCAAACTTTGTGATCAAGATCGTGGACAAGGATGGAGCTCGTACTCACGCTTGGCGTCAGTCTGTTCAAGATGTCACCACTGCTTCTGTCTAAGTCTGTTATGTTGTGTTTTCTACTAAGCTGGCATTAGCTTCTTTTTCTTTTCTTTCTTTCAACTCTAGAAGCTTATATGACTTGTGTTAAACTTTGAAATGACTTTCTTATGAGAGAACAACCTAAACATGTTCTTGTTCCACGATTCACAAAGCTAAAAGGAAACAATGTACAGTACTCTGAGAACAATGGTATGTCTATATCATCTTTGTTCGATTCACAAAGCCAAAAGGAAGAGATCAAGTATGGGTTTTAAAGAGACACCCACCACTAATGAACTTGAGATTGTAAAGGAAAGAAAGGGGAATGCTTCAGATACGAGTGAAGATAGAAGTGGGCAGCGTCATGATGATGGTCGAGAGAAAGCAGAAGCTTGTGATCTTTGGGGAGCCGTTTATGATGGATTCTGGTGTTGATGATAAGCTATCTGTTTCTGGTGAGGGTTGATCGGAGGTGTGTGAAATTCCGGCGGCTTCCGGTGAAATGGCGAACGATGGAGAAGATGCGGAAGCTCTAACACCTGCAGATATCAATGAAACTCGTCTCTGGATTCAAGTAAACTATTACCCAAATGGATTCACTTATACCGTAAACAAAAGGAGCTGTGAACTGAATGCTCTGAAGCGGCGGAAGCTCCGGCGACTCTGCATCACACACATAATTACAAACCCAAGATTGATTCAATTTAGATTAGAATCAGAATCGGAATCGGAATCGGAATCAACCTGATGGCGAGCAGATAGACTCGAAAGATTCGTCGGAGCTAAGATCGCTACAGATCTGGGAAAGAGAAAGCAGTCGTGATCTATCCAACGGGAATCCAAGGATCATAGGTTGCCGGAGAAGATAACAGAGGCAGTTTCCGGCGCCGGAATGAACGGATGTGGAGAAAGCCGAGCAGCAAAGAGGATCCGGCGCGTCTGAGATGTTGTTCGGTGGAGCCGAGACGTAAGGAAGGCATGGAGAGAACATGACTAGCTCCTCCGTACAGGTGAGAGCCAGTGGAGAAGGTGCCTGCGTCTCCGTCACTGCGGAGGAGGAAGAGAAGGTGATCGCAAGTATGACGATGAGCACGACGGCGTTGCTTGTGGCGGCCATTGGAGCTTCTTCGTGATTTCAGTTACAACCTGAAACTGACGACTGAGACTCGCGTTAACGATGATGGCGGGAAGATAACGCCCTTGAGGAGGAGGTCTTGATAAGCGGTGAGTTGGCAGTGATCAAAACCACAGCGAGACGAGATTTGAAAGCGCAAATCCCACCATAAGAATGGTTTGGTGGATTTTAGATATGGTGGGATTTACAGAAAACTAGGATAGTACCCGCGGTTTGAAAGCTCAAAATTATTTTTTATTGACAAATTTAATAACATATATATTTGTTCATTAATATGTTTAAGTATAAGCTTTTGGTTTTGATTCGCTTCTAAATTGTATTTTCTGATCTTCAGTTTGGTTCGGTTCGGGTATGGGATAGTCTTATTTGGCTCATCAATTCCATAATATAATTAAATTTTCAAATGTAGAATATTACTCCTCTTAAGTTTCATATTAAGCGCCGTTTTATAATAAAATTTCTGTTACAAAATAAATGTTGCTTTAAAGTTTCAATACTAAATTTATAAACATTATTCTTCAGTTTCTTTTTATTGATTGAAATATGGTTAGAAATATAGGTAATGCCGTTTTTATTTATAAAATATACAAAATTATTAATATGTGTGAACAAATTTAAACGACAATTAAAATGAAACATAGGGAGTTAACTTAGTAAAATATGAATAAAATTACAATAAAAATTATGTAGACTAATACATTTTTTTATATACAAATCAATACTATAAATACTTAAAATCTAATATTATTTTGGTATTATTAAAGAGTGAAGTATACTAATATATAAAATTTAACCACGTTGGGCGTGGGTGCAATTAATTTACAAACTAATGAATTTATTGTGTAAATATCCCATTTGGTTGTCCATATAAAGATTGAAATTTTATTGTTAAAGAACTTAAAATACTTGAATCTCTTTACGATTTGTTTTCATTTTATATCTATAAACATTGGAATATATTTATATAGTTATACGATATTGCTTTGTTTTTAGTTCTACGGATTTGGGATATTAGAAATAATAAAGAGGATATAATATATTAAAAAATATTTATTTGTCGCTGCTGTGTAAATTTTTTTACACAAACTATATGATGAACAACGAAATTATCCGGAATTTTATTCTTCAGGAAGCAAAAATATTTGAATCTGGAAAGTAAACATGTTTTATAAGTCATTATAATGTACAAAGTATAAGATAATATCAATAAGGTATATTTGAAACAGAGTCTTATATAACATGTTTTATGATTCACATAATGTTAGGTCAAAACTATAGGGTACAATGAACTCGAATATAAAATTATCATATATTTTAATCTACTGTTGAGTATGAATTTCAAGGATATTATCTATTTAATTTGTCAAACGATATTTATTTATATGATTTAAATTGATTGACTAAATAATGTGTTGAGAGAAAGTATATATTTAATAAAAACTAATTTAAAGATATGTACAAATAATAGGAAGGTTAGTAGTTAATACGATATATATAGAAATATGAGAAAGGCTAATTGATAGATATTAAGTCACAACAT
The DNA here is from genome assembly GCF_000309985.2 of Brassica rapa. Classification (NCBI taxonomy): domain Eukaryota; kingdom Viridiplantae; phylum Streptophyta; class Magnoliopsida; order Brassicales; family Brassicaceae; genus Brassica; species Brassica rapa. Next base: position 8,196,266 of record NC_024799.2, read on the forward strand.
TTTCAATATGTCTGAAAAAAATGTCATGGTAATTTTCAAATAGGACTGTTTTAATAGATTAGATTTGAATATAGCTAATTTTGGTAAGCTTTTAAAAAGGACGGAAAACCTTAATGATGATTTGAAATAATTTTCTTAAATTTCAGAATAGTTTAGATGTTTTGAATAATATTTAACTCTAATCTAATATATTAAAACAGAAGTCATGACTTCTTTTCATGTGTGATTTTTTTAGTTTGGACCATTCCTAAAAAATATCATATTTTACATAAGTTCATTATTATATCTTTTAATATCTTTATCTTTTTATTTGAAATACAAATGAATATATTTAAAATGTTCTAACAAAATCTTTTAAAAATCTTATTAGAATATTTTTAAATTTACTTTCAAAAATTAGTTAGTTTTAATTTAAATTATCATAAAATATAATTAGAAATAAAAATTGAATATAGTTTTGGTTTACAAACGAAAATTTAAATAAAATGAAATTAATTAATTTCAAAATACATTTACTAATATTTTTTAAAGATTTTGTTAGAAATTAAATATTTATATCTATTATAATTTTTTTCAAATTTGTTTTCGAATAAAATAAAAATCAGGATTTTTTGATGAGTGATATTTTTATTTGGACCATCATTTAAGTTTTCTATTAAATGTATATTACTAATGCTAATGTATATAATATTTTTAACTACTTTAATCATAATGTCTTTTATATCTTTTAATTGTTTAAAAAAAAAATAAAATTCTAACAAATATCTTGAAAAAGATTATAGTAAGATCTCAATTGTCATAAATTGAATATAAATATTTTCAACTATTTTGTAATTAGTAATGAAATGTTACTAAAAAAGTAAAATTATATCATATTTTATTAATTTTATAATAATATCTATCATTTTAAAATAAAAACGTTATATTGAACAAAATATGAAAAAAATATTTTAAATTGATAAGTTAACATATTTTATTTTCATAAATATTAAATATTTATGCTTAAAATATAATATATTGGTAGAACGGGTTAATATTAGTAAACTATATAATACATGTATAAAAACTTATCTTATCTTAAACTTTTTAATATACATTAATTTATTATATAAAATTAATAAACATTAAAAAATTACTAAAAAATATAGCGATTTGAATTACGAATCATGATTATAATAAATTAAATACAAATTTTGTTTACATATGTGTTGTTTCATGCATTAAAAAATTTAGTTTCGTAATCAAACGCAAATTCAATAGGACCAATATATAATAAGCAACATATATATATGATGATTTTAATTTACAGCATGAAAACTATAAAATTGTTATATTTGGCATAATTATACAAATATTTAAATACGTGAGTAACATTAAAAACATATAATAATTATGTAAAACAAATATCTATATATATAAATTTAAAAATATATACCCACACAACCGTGCGGGTGGAAATCTAGTTTAGATTAAAGCCGTCACTTTTAAAGTACTCATCCTCAATGTCAAATATTTTTCACCCACAAAACAGACACACACACACTAAAATATTTATGGGATAGTTATTATCTATTCATCAAGAAAATCGCATAAAAAACTTTTAAATTGACATCCACTAACACGTCAAATACTGAAATTATTAAACTAGCATATTAAAATTTTAAATTGATTTTTGTATCACAAAAAAATTTCAACTTGGCAAAAATGTAACTTGTTGATCTGTAAATAAAGTGACGTGTCACTTTTTCTCCAAAAATATTTTTATTTAATTAAGCAAAGCACTTAATAAGAAAATAAAATAGGAAACATAAATAAAAACTAGAAACTACAACAAAAAAAAATCGATTTTTTAAAAAATCATAAAATTAAAAGTGTTTCATTTTTTAAAAAAAATACAACTTGGCAGAAAAATACTAAGTTTTTTTTCCTAAAAATATCATATAAAATCTCAAAAAATCCAAAAAAAATAATATTGAACATATCACCATTAATATTTAAAACTAACATATCACCATTATTATCCATATGTCAGAAATTACTTTTTTTTGGAAAAAATCATATAACTAAGAATTTTTACATTTCAAAATTATATAAAAGCGTTAAATTTTTGTTTTATATTTTGTTTTTGAACATATGAGTCCCAACAGAAAAAAAATTGACACCTTATTTTATCAACATGTCAGATTTTCAACTTGAACAACAAGTGAATCATGTTGAAGGCTTTTTATGATAGAAAAACCAACTTGAAATTTTAATAGGGCAATTCTCCTAAATAGATCATTTTCAAGTTTAGATCACAAAAATAGATCACATGGAGAAAAATGACTAAAATGTTTCACTTAATTGGTAAAAGGACCATAATATCCTAGATATATAAAAAAATAAAAATAAAAAAATAATAATAAAAATTTAAAAATAATAATTTTTTATAGTTTTAGATTATATGTTTTCAAATTCGAAATTTTTTATAAAATTTTATATAGTTTTAGATTATATTTTTTCAAATTTTATTTTTGTAGTTCGAAAATACTTTTTGAAAATATTTTAAAATTTTTTATTTTCAAATTTTTAATATTTATTTTTTATTTTTTATTTTATAAAATTTTAAATCTCAATCCCAAATCTTCACTATTTAACTCTAAACCCTAAGGTTTGGATTAGTTAACGTTAAGGATATAAGTGTACATTTACCTCTTTAATGAAACATTTTGGTCATTTTGGTCTTTAAAGTCTATATTTGTGACATAAACATTTTTAGTGCTATCATAGGGTATTTTCTAATTTAATATGCTAGTTAAGTAGCTTCAAATTTTAAAGTGTTAATGAATATTATTTTTAAGTTTTTAATGCAATTTTCCGTTTGTTCATCTCATGTTTTTAGCTAAAAGCTGCCAGAGGCAAACTATAAATCGAAAGGAAAGTAAAATTCTTGATCAGTAGCTCGTTATCCTTTAGAGCATCATTATTTCTAGTTTCTGAGGGCGGAGTTTTTAAGAAAATATAAAAAACTGTTTCGCGGAGTTTTTAAGAAAATATAAAAAACTGTTTCTTAATTTTTAGTACTGTATTTAACTTTTTAATTAAAAATTAAAAAACAGTTTATTATATATTTTCTTAAAATCCCAGCTCTAAGAGCATCTCCATCAGTAAGAGACTAGTAAGGGTTCTAATGAATTATTTAGTAGTTAATTTTGTGATTTGAAAACTTAAAACCCCTTGTTAATCTAATTAAATTATTCTCCTCCAATGGGAGAACCCATTGAAGTTCTTAAAATAAAATTTATTTTTTTAGAAAGTTGAATGATTTTATTTATAAAATGAAAGAAAAACATACATGACATGAAGTTTGATCAAAGGTGTGAATGAACAAAGAGTCATGATAAGAAGTTTGATCAGATGGTATCAACGAATGGAACAGGAAGAAACCTGCAAACAGATTGTAAAGTGAATCTCACTATGAGTCACCTGATAAGCCTCTGCGTTCCAATCGACCATCAGGATCATCCCGCTCTTCATAGCTTACATCAGAAATCCTGACTGCAAAAAGTAGAAAGAACAACTCATGAACCCAATGATTAATGTGTAAACAGTCTTAAAACAAGAGGAAATTGCAGAACTTTGAGTGAACACAGGAAGATGCATGAGCGTAAAGTGCTTGAGAAGTCTGGAAACCGATGCACCACACTGAAGTACCTCCCTAGAAAGCAGAGTGCAGGGGACTAATGTTATACCAAGAACAACCTAAGAAAACCAGACTGCCAAACCCATGCTCTTGTACCTGCGTTGTTAAACATCCATTCAAATCAGATTGTGTAATTCTAGAAAGAAAGTAGAAAGAGTATCATCTCTGATGGGTCTCAAAAACAAACCTCCTGGCTAGAGAGAAAGTAGAAAGAGTATCATCTCTGATTGTGTAATTCTTCATCACTGTAATGCAAACATGAATCTCTCAACCGCATAGCAACGATAAACTCTTTGAAACCAAGATACCCTTGTCTCTTAGCATCTGTAATTGCCCAGACCTATCAAAGAAGGAAGCTTGAGAGGTCTCTTCGAAGGCGTTTTAAGTGTTTTGTAATCGAGCATCACAGTCCATCCACTCCCATCGTCCGCTTCTCTCGTCATCACCTTCTTGTAGAATCTCTTCCCCACGATCGACCCCGTCATGAAAGACGTCGGAATCGTCACCGAATCCGAATCGTTGTTCCGTCGTGGGTTTGGACTTTGGAGCTTTCACGAGGATGGGCTTCTTGTTTTCCTTGTCGAACGTGAACGGACTTTAACTCGATATGCCCCATGCCCTCCTAAAAAATCCCCTTATGTCCCTTTAATATAATACTAGGTGACCAGTCCGCACCCTGTGCGGGCATAAGAAAATGATCGGTCCGCACCCTGTGTTCTCTCTCGGTCCGTACCTCACGAAAGAGAACACAGTAACGTCAGTATGAAGAGGCAGATATTGTGTGTATGTATAATTGCAACATCACAAAATATTTTGTGTGTTTACGAAGATACTTTCATTCAAAAAATAGAGTAAATAGTGTATATTTTGAAAAGTAACAGATTTTATATTATCATTAATTAGAATTATATTGTATATGTTTCGTAATTCTTTATTTTAGGTGAATAATATTATTTTTCTATAAATACTAAACAAACATTTATGTAGACATATTAAAAGAAAATATAATAAAAATCAAAATATTATCCATAAATAATATAAATTATGAAGTACATTTCTCGATAAAGAAAGCAAATTCAATTAGAAACTTGCAAAAAATTAAATAAATTTTGTAAGCAATTTGACGGGTTAACATTATTTGATAGATTTATAAATTTCTAAATTTTATTGAACATGAAATAATATTAAATTGACATACCGTCATCGGTCTCCTAACTCATCACAACCCATCTGGCAAATACAAAAAATAAATAATTGTAACAGTTTATATATTTTAAAATTTGTATTTGAAAAAAAAGTAGATTAAAATTACGTACCGTGACTACGGAATATTCTGAAAATTTTGTTTGTAGACAACATTCAATGTTTTTGTCTTCGGCTTCCCTTCTTTACCAGTTATTAAGATTTTTAATCCAGATCTCGACTTAACTCTTGAAAGTGCAACTTTGCCTTGAATTTTGTAAGCATTTTATAAATTATTTTAAAATTATGATAAATTTATTCTTTAAACAACGATAAATAATTTAAAAATAATATTAATAAATATTTTTGGATTATGTAATATTTAAAATAGTTATTATATAATTATATTCGAACACAATTCATCAAAGAGAGGATAAAACTATTATAATTATCTTATATAAAATTTCGTTCATTTTATTTTATAGGTTATAAATATTAAAAGTAATAAATAAAACATTATTAGTCTTTCAATAATTTCGAGAATAGTTTCCATAAATTGTTATTTGTAATATTCGTTAGATTATATGGCAAGTGATGTTAAACGTCAATAAGTTAAACAATTCTTCCATATTTGGAAAACATATATATATATAACAATGACAAATTAAATGGTAGAGTATGTAAACACCTGTTTTCTACCAGCGTGAGTTAGAACACCGCTGTATTTAAGAATCATAAGGGCCTCTACAGGTCTTTATTCTTCGCCTTCATCATCCCACTTCAGCGGCTTCAGTTGAACCTTCCTGTATATCCCTGAGAAATTTCCTCCCTGCACCATTCCAAAAAGTTCTCTGCTGTGAGAAAATGACCTCATGAATTAAATAAAAAATGCATAATGCTAGCTTACTTATAAGATAGTATATTCAACAAAAAAAATGATATAAGATAGTATTACTAAATAATACTATGTAATACTTTCCCGGACAATATTCAACAAAGAGAGAGAAAGTACTAAAGAACCTCTTCAAGAACTGATTTAACTTGGCGAAGCTTCTCAGCATGTTCAATCAAGGTTTTCTGGATCACTATCACTCTCACGACCTGGTCTACATATAAAAAAAGGAAGACCATATTGTCGTTACCAGTATTCAACACATGAAAAAAATAGACCAGACATGCTTTTTGGAGACAAGACACAAAGAGTTGAGTTCATGGGTCTAAAGATGAGGAACCTTTGCGTCTAAACACATTTTTCTTAGCACACAAGCAGCATTGTCGTAATACTTTAATAGTATGAGAGGAAAGATTTGTGAATAATACTTTAAAGAATGAAAAGAAAATGTTTGTATTTTAAGACCTTGGGTGTCTCCTATATATATACAGTCGGTTTATTCTCATATTAATAATTTTAATATTTTGCACAATAAATAATAAAATCGTTTAAAGAAATATATTAAATGTGTATTGTCAAAAAATGATTTGTATATGATATGATTTTAACTTGCGCAAGTAATCCATATTAGAGAAGTAAGTTATTAAAAACAAACAACCTAATTAGAAACATTAAAATATTTTGTGAATAAGTTATTTGCATATTTAATGATTTCAACTTGCGCAAGTAATCCATATTTGAAAGGTAAGTTATTAAAAACAAACAACCTAATTAGTAGGGGTGAGCACTTTAACCGATATCCAAAGTGGCACCCGAACCCGATCCGAAAAACCCGAACTGAAATCTGAACCGAAGTAGCAAAATACCCGAACGGGTATTGAATAAGGAGAGATTGGATACCCGAATCCGAACGGATAATACCCGAACCCGAATGAATATCCGAAGATAACCGAACATATGTATAATTAATCTTATATTTCTAGTTTACATCTCTCATTTTATATAAAATATTTATATTGATACTACACATACTTTAAGTTCATATGATATACATACAATTACGAAAAAAATGATTTGCTACTCACTTAAAATGCATGTCAAGTTTTTATTGAAAAAATTAATAAAAAGTTACATCCCAAAATTTAAAAAAAATAACTAAATTAATGCCTTTTTAGTTTTAAAATGTTATGTCCAAATCTATTAACTATTTAATCTATTAAAAATAAAAAATTAGTTAACTGAAAGTTTTAAATGTCTTTTTAGTTTTAAAATGTTATGTCCAAATCTATTAACTATTCAATCTATTAAAAATAAAAAATTAGTTAACTGAAAGTTTTATTTTTAAATATAAGAAACTTGAGAAATGAAAATTTTAATTTTTTTTTTTTCAAAATCTAAATATCCGAACCAGATCTGAAATACCCGAACCCTACCCGAAAACAGAAATACCCGAACGGGTTCTACACCTCTATACCGAAATACCCGAAAATCCGAAATACCCGATCCGAACCCGAACGGATACCCAAGGCTAAACTAAATCGATAATTACTATCCCCTAGCTATATATGGGCTTAACGAAATCGACAATAGTTTTGGGCTTGTCTACATAAGCGATTGATTAAAATAAATAAAAAAAGAAAAATTCAAAAAAAACCAGCCAATAGAATTATAACGTTTTTCCTGAGAAGCTCTATATGAGTGCCAACTCAGCAGAAATCAATAAAGTGACTTCTCTTTTAATGTATAGGGGGATAATTTATTTTTTATTTTTTTTAAATGGATAATAAGGCTAATGAGTGGCTAAAGACGAATTGCTCCTTGGTAAACTAGAATATTTACACAGCCCAATCTAAAGATCCGACCACCCAAACCCAATCACCAAAACCGACCCATCTAAAGCTAAAATGACCGCGTTTCGTTCAACCCATTGAAGCCCTCCGACAAGAACAACTGAGAACGTATTTGTCACTTTCTATTCCCTCTAACCAATTTTTTTTCCAGAGAAAGTTTTTCTATAACGCTTTCTCTTCTTCAATTTGTGAATAAAAAAATTGGAACTTTCGATTCGTTTTTTCTTCTGTTCTTTCGCTGACCGACAAGATATCAGCCGGGACGTGGAGAGCCGCTGAATCCTAATTATCAGTCGTACCAGCAGAACCATCAGCAGCAACAACGGCAAAAGTGGTCACGTCGCGCTGAAAACGATAATGAGTCAAGAAGACGACGTCGACGTCACTCCTTTAAGCCACTGTCAAACTGACTGGCTTGGGGCCTGGGGGGAATCCTTTCTCTTATCCTCAAGGTATGAATCTCTTCTCGTTACTGTCTACCCTCTCTCTTCACTATCGGTTCACAGCGAGAATTGAACATAAAAGGTCTTATCTTTGGGCGGAGAAACCAATAGTGACTGGTTTTTGCAGAAAATTGGTCAATTTTGGGTCGAATCTAACAATTGTAAGTTTTATGTGTGTTTGACTGATAGCAGAAATGGCGACAAAACAACTTATAGTATCACCAGTTACTGTGTCAGCCAAGAGCTTAGCCTCGCTCAGAGTTTCGAGTGCCAAGTTTGGAACTTTGAAACCAGGCACCCTTAAGCAGAGCCAGTTCCGTTCTTTGGTTGTCAAAGCTGCTTCTGTCGTTGCTCCTAAGGTACGTACTACTTGCTCATTTGATTGAACATGTGAAAAAACTTATCTGAATGTTTGGATTTGCTGTTTCTATAGCTCTGGCCACATGAAAAAAAAAACATAGCTTTAGGTTATTTTTACAAGCTTGGTTTGTAAAGATATTTGGATGCGTTCCTTCTCCCTTAGTTATGAATTATAAGTTTTTGATTGTTTCTTGTGTTATTTACAGTACACTTCAATTAAGCCATTGGGAGATAGAATTTTAGTGAAGATCAAGGAGGCAGAGGAGAAGACAATGGGAGGTATCTTACTTCCATCTACAGGTAGGAGGCAGAGGAGAAGACAATGGGAGGTATCTTACTTCCATCTACAGGTCAATCGAAACCTTAAGGAGGTTAAGTCGTTGTTGTGGCTGAAAGGGGAATTATTGGGAAAAACAAAGTTGATATCACTGTCCCTATAAGTAAACCTCACAATCCCCTTCAAGCCGCTGCTCTTTCTTCGCTTGCTTCGGTTTCATGCTAATATTGGCCTTTCTTCTTATGGTGTAGACTGGAGCACAAATCATTTACTGCACAGGTACGCTGGAACTGAGGTGGAGTTCAACGATGTGAAACATCTCATTCTTAAGGAAGATGATATTGGCCTTTCTTAGTTTTTTATCTTTTATTTATGTATTTATGATGTTATTTAAATATTTTGGATGTTTCAAATTTGGTAGGATAATGCTTTTGAATTTTTAAAACTTGGTGTGTTGCATGGATTTACTAGGTCTGCTATGCCCAAAAATGAGTTAGTCAGATAACTGGATATATTAGGTTTATTATGCCTAAACCCCACTATAAAATGAAATACCAAAAATGATTAACACATGTAAAACACTAAAATATATAATATTAAAATAAGGGAATTTTTTTAAAAGAACAAACAAATTTCACGTGTAAAACGTGCAGCCGTCATAAATAGATTTAATATTATATTTAACATTTAGTAATTCATAGTAATCTTCAAGGAGATAGTAATACTACTTTACACATAGTAATACTTTGACCATTTTTACGTTTATCTAGTTAAACCATGACAAAAGAGAAATTTTTGTAGTAAAACCAATGATTTTACACTATGATTATTGGTAAAGAAAACATTTGCATCAAAAATTAGCCAGAAATACGTATTTTGTTATATTCTCCTTACTATAGTCTAACAATTCACATACTAACAATGAAAGTTAAGGAAGTTTTTTTTTAGAAAATGATAAGTTTTCTTAAACTATTGAAAATAATCACCAAAAATAGTTTTAAATATACATATTTACTATATACGTAGTCTATTAACATAAATATATGGGTTCTATATACTAAACTGACGTACTACTTGCAATATATACGGTAGTCCGAATAACACATAATAAAACCAATAATCTTTGTAATCCGACTTACACATAATAAAACTAGTAATCCTAATAGTCTGAATTACACATAATCCTCTTTGTCTATATCATTGTTGAACTCCACATGTGGAACACTTTGCTCATGATTAACTTGAAGTAGATAACCAAAAATGTCTTCATCATTCCAGATATATGATGACGTATTGGAATACAAATACCATTGGAAAGTAACTAAGCTTCGCTTCCATCTTAGATTCATCTACCTTTAACTTTCTGCAAATACGCTCAACCAAAGCAGAGTATGTGACCTCTTCCACTGATTTCTTTAATACAATCGTTTGAATTTCATCTTCTCCTTCACCATCTCTCGATATCCATTTTATTTCAGCCTTATCCTTCATATAATATTTCTCGTAATCAAAACAAATGATTGTGCAAGGCGGATTTTGCATTTTTCCTGAAATAAAATAGAATATCATTAGAATTATCATTATTAAGATGCTTAGAATTAATTCTCACCCGTATAATATTCTCTTACTAATGCTAATTTAATTCAGTACTATACATAGTAATACTAGAAATACTAGTAAGAATATAAATACAATAATCCTAGTATTTCCAGTAAAACTATTTTGCCTTAGTAAAAGTAGTTATACTAGTAATACCCAGAACTTATCCTTGTACTAATTAATCCGCTTTAAGGACGATATTGTTAGGATTTTACATTACCCTTGATATATAATTCATCATAAATGAAATTACACACAGAAAATCATCAAAACACACATAAAATATATCCAAAATCTATAAACACAGTTTTCAAAATCTTTTTTAATCTATCATAATTTTGATTGGATCTTTTTTTTTTTACACTAGCGGAGATATACACTTGTTTTAATAACATTTCAGCAAAAAAATCATCAAAAACGGACATAAAAATACCCGAAAGCCCTAAACACAGTTTTTTGAAATCGTTTTAAATCTCTCAAATTTTCATCAAATCGTATATTTTAAACACTATCCATGATATACACGACATTTTAATGTTATTTTACAAAAAATAAAATCATCTCAAACGAACAAAAATTACCTGTTTTAGGAGCTTCAAAATCGCCAATGGAGGTTGAAGAGAAGGAGAGAGTACGAGGAAGAAGAAGGTCATGTGGGCCAACTGAGCTCTCATTGGTTGAGGTATTATTGTGGGCCATGTAGGTAGTTGAAAATTGTTGGTTTATTTAATTGAAGAAATAAATGAAGAAAGGCTATTTTGGGAAGTGCAAGGATAAAAGGGTAGAGAGAATAGAGAGGGGACAATAAGAATTCATTTAGGGGGGTATGGGGTATATGGAGTTAATCCCCAATGTGAACGGAGATGAGGAAGAAGGTTCTGATGACTGACCATCGGATTCGGGTTTACGAGCAGACAACGATCTTCGTCGGATCAATTTGGATATTTCTTCTCCAACATCGATTTCTCAGAGAAAAAAACAAAAACAACTCGGAAGAGGAAGAGGAAGAGAGAGAAGGCAAAAAATTAGCCAATAAAAAAGTTACGCGTACGGGGTTTTTAGTGATTCCAATGGTGTTGGTTTAGGCAGCGGTTCTCTTCTTTTTTCTTTTTTTCCATTTTTTTTTTTGGTTTTTTTTCAAGAACTCTCTTTTAAAACCTCTTGATGGAGGTGGTCTAAGAAACCAGAAATAAAATGCTCTTCATATATTTAAACAAGAAAATATTACATCCAAAGGTAATTTTGAGTTTTTATTAACATAATAGAGCAGTTCTCACTACTAAGGTAGTTTTCTTTAATCAAAGCCTACTCTCTGTTACAATCTAACTAAATAAGTGTCTAATACACTAACTAAGTGGATCCCATATATCTTTTTCTACATTTTCTTAGTTAAGAGACAAAACAAAGTGGACCCCCATGTATCTTCTTCTTCATTTCTTGCTTTTGAGTTCATTAATTTTCTTTTTGTTAAATGAATGTTAGTTTTCCAGAACATTTTTCCAGAAAATATGTTCATAATCAATATCTTTATTATCCAACATATCTTTTTGAGATATGTCAAGCTATATCTCTAATGGTGGTATAATCATGGTGTATAAAAGCTCTCTCTTTCAATGGATACACCTCTGTCTCAAACTCTAAGACGAGATTCAAAACTGTGGCACTGGTTCTGAAGCTCCGGAGGTGTCATCGCTGTGCCCCTTTTTGTCACAGCCACCACTTGTGAGAAGCTTGATAACAACAATGGTCAACTTTGACATTTGATGTTTGTCAGATCTTTTAACTAGTTTTTTTGATATAAAAAGTATTCGAATAAATAATACATCATAAAGAACCACATAATAATGAAAAGAATCTAACAAATGGGATATGAGTTATGTATCATTATTTCGATGTACACATAGATATTATTACTTCTATGTACACATAGACATCATTTACAACTGTGTATACGGATATAGTTACCATTACTTCCATGTACACATAGATATCATTTACAACTGTGTACACGTTTATATTTACAACTGTGTACACGAATATAGTTGATTTGACTCATTACTTCGATGTACACATAGATATCATTTACAACTGTGTACACGAATATAGTTATCATTATTTCGATGCACATATAGATATCATTTACAACTATGTACATGTTTCCATGGGAAAATGAGGAGTTATGTATCATTACTTCGATGTACACATAGATATCATTTACAACTGTGTACACGAATATAGTTACAACAGTGTACAAAATGATATTTTCACAACAGTGTACACATCGATAAAGCCCACAACCACTCTGTCTTTAATGGTGGCAATTTTGTAAATAACATGTCTTCTTCCTTTTAGGTTACAGAAAACTCTGCAACTTTCTATTCGAGCCACCATCAATTTTTTTTCACTTAATCATCATTTTCTTTGCTATTTTAACACAAAAACCTTACAAATCTTATTTAGATTAACCAAAAAACAATTAAAATTTTTTTTCAACAAATCGAGTTTTAACTGATTTTAACCAAAACTTTTTTGTCCATGTCCGCCAAATGATTCTTTGATTTCTGGCCACCACCCGTGTTTTCGAACACATGTAAGAGAGTTACGACACACTGACAATGTGGACGATTAGATCTTGTCTCCGGCGAGAGCTTGTCGACTTTTTTGTATGACTCTTCACAAGAGAGAAGGACGAACAACATGGTTTCCTTCTTTTGCCATTAAAAGTCTTTTTATCCTCTTCATTCTCTTTTGTCATTAAAATCATTGTTTTCTAGATTTTTTATTGGGATTTCTCTACCATTAAGAATTATTTTTCTTTTACAGAAAGAAAAAAAAAAACAAAATTAAAAACTGTGGGATCCATTTAGTTTCAAGAAAGCACGTAGTTAGCTTGTAGTGGTGAAAAATAACTCTTTAAACAAAGCCCAATATGTGGCTATTCTGTCCTCACACGCAAATTCAGCGCGTATAGCTTACGGGCGGCCCAAAGTAGTTGTAGTCTTGCAGTGCAGAGAGAGAGAGAGAGTGGAGCCAAGAAAGACCCTAATCTTTTTGAAATGTCGTTGACAGCCATCGGTTCCGGTGAAGAGCCACCGTCAAAGAAGCTAGCAATAGAACCTACAACCAATCTGCCACTTCCAGATGAGCTAGTATTGGGTTGCTTCGCCCGCGCCTCGAGATTGCACTACCCGATTCTCTCACTCGTCTCCAAGACCTTTCGTTCGCTCACTTCTTCACCGGAGCTTTACCAGACCCGATCTCTACTAAACCGCACCGAGAACTGTCTCTACGTGTGCCTGCAGTTCCCTAATGACCCTTGCCTTCGCTGGTTCACTCTCTGTCGGAAACCCGACAAAGCCCTTAACAACAAGAAAAAGAAGAAGAAGAGTTCAACAAGTGGCAATGTCTTGGGTCAGGTTCGGATTCTCGGTTCTCCTCCTCCAGTGGAATGGTCAAATCTCGTAGCTGTTGGTCATAAGCTCTACGCAGTCAGAGATGGCCCCTGCTCTTCTGACGTCTTCTTTCTCGACTGTCGAACACACACGTGGGTTGAAACTCCGAGCTTGAGGCTTGCTCACACCTTTCCAGAGTGTGATGGGATGATATATTTACCAGGCGGCTCCGAGAGCCCAGATTCTCTCAACTTTGTGCAAGTGTTTGACGTAAAGACACAAACTTGGAAGCCCGTGCCTCCCGAGAAGAAGATATTCAGACTCAGAGATTTACAAGGAAGGGCTTACCAGAACAATGATGTAGCGGCGGCGTCGTCTCGTAGGTGGCTTGTGGTTGCAAGGCTAAAGGATCGTACAGTGTCCGTAGAAGGGTCTGGTACTCTCTGTTTGATAGAGAAAGCATTCTATCGATATGCATCATCCAGTGGGGAGCTACTTTGGTCTAACCGTAGCACCGAATCAGATGTTTGGAGGAAAGTTAAAGGCTTGGAAGGACTGCCTAAGTTTACCCGCTATAGCAATGTTTATCTGGTTGCAAGTGGTGGTAAGTTGGTGGTGTTTTGGGATAAGTATGTCCCTGCACGTGGTGGGTATAAGGAGAAGATGATTTGGTGTGCAGAGATTTCGCTGGAAACGCGCAGCAGTGAAGAGGTTTGGGGAAAGGTAGAGTGGTTCGATGCTGTGCTTACAGTTCCAAAGTCTTACAAGTTCGTGTATTCTATTGCTGCTACCCTTTGAAGGGAATGAATCAGGTTAACTACTCATGAGACAGGTTTGAAGGGAATGAATCAGGTTATGTTTTGTTATTATGCACTTCTTGAAGTTATGTCATGTTTCTTGTAAATGATTAAGCTTTTTATGTAACTGTGTATTTGATTTCAAACTCTTTAGGCTACTCTTTGATGAATGACTCATGAGACAAGCGGCTTTCAACCTATGACAATAGTGTTAGTGACAATTTCTGTTACTCGGCTAATTAAGCTCTCACAAGTTGTTATCTAGCTAAAGGCCTTAAACAAAACCAACATACACAACTACTGTTTGTTTCTCATTTGTTTAATGACCAAGTTGCAAAAGAAAATGTGATTTAATTAAAGCTTGCGTTCATCTATTGTTTGTATAAAAATAGTTCAAATTATGACTAAAAATTCACTTTATCACTCTTCATCCTAGACTTTTAATATTATTTATTTATTTCTGCTCAACTTCAACTTTTTTCATCAAGTAAATCAAATGTAAGATGATTTAGTATTCTCTAGAGTTGGAACAATCCATAGCAAATATCAACTCGTCGATGAATCTTTCAATCGCAACAAACGAAGATCCACCGTCCATCATAGCCTCTTTTGCTGCTTCCGCAATCTCCTTCAGTTTCCTCCTCGGCACATCTTCACCCTCCATTAAAGATCGGACGGCTCTAGCGATTTCATCAGCTTTCACTATTTCTCCATCTGCCAACACGTAATCCAAACGCATCTCCACGGCCAGACCAAGCTCCTTCACCATCGTGAACGCGTTTAACTGCTGTTCCGCGTACATCGGCCACGTGGCGATTGGGACGCCGAAACGCAAACTCTCAAGTATTGAGTTCCAACCGCAGTGAGACAAGAAACCTCCGATTGCTTTATGGGCCAGAATCTCAACTTGTGGAGCCCAACCGCACACAAAGCCCAGATTCGAGACTCGGTTCATGAAACCGTCCGGTAAAATTTCGATCGGGTTCGGGTACTCCTTTGGATCTGTCCGAATCGACCAGAGAAATCTGCATCCAACGATCTCTAGAGCTCGAGCTATCTCCTGAATCTGAGCCGCATCGAGATTCTTCAAGCTTCCGAAGCAGAGGAACACTACCGATGACTCGGGTTGCTCGTCGAGCCACGTCATGACCCGATCTCGCTCCGATGGGTTCAAAATCGGACGGTCGTTGAAGCAGAGAATCGGACCCACTGGGTAAACGGGTGGGTATTCATTTACGGGAATACGATAGAAATAACCAAAGTTGTTAGGCTCGATAGCAATAGACGAATTTACCAAAATACCCTTAGCTTCATGAAACCTTCCGGTCATATCGACCCACGCGTCGTAGGACTCGCTCGTCAGCAGACCAAGTGGCAAAACCTTGGTCGGAACGGAGGCGACATATCCAGGAACTGTATTCTCCTCCTCGCCGGAGCTCCGATCGAATCCGGACTTCACAAGAAGGTGCCTCTCCGGGATGTGTTTCGCCAAACTCAAAAAACCGGCGCTACAAGTGAGGAAAATGTACGAAGGGAGGCACAACTCGTTTCCGACATCCATCAAAGGGACACAGAACATGTCGAGGACAATTCCCACGACGCGAACCGAGTCTGATCCATCACGGGAAGAAGACAAGAGAGTCGAGACAGCGTCTCTCACCAAAGGAACCATTCTCTGGACGAATTCAAGAAGGTAAGCTTCGGGAGCTCTTACGAAGAACTCCATCGGTGGAGGGTTTGCGAGCTCGGGTAAAGTGACGATACGGACTCGAGGCTCTGACTTTGCTAGGGACTGGAGGGAAGCGTAGTTGTTCGACTGAGGGAGGAAAGGTAAACCCCAGTTGAGGATGGTGATGGTGTGGATCCGACGAGGGTCGTGGCTGAGGATAATTTTTACGAGTTCGATGGTGGCGAGAAGGTGTCCGGTGATCGGGAAAGGGATGAAGATAAGCTCTGCTTCTTGCTTCTCCATCGCGATGGCTTCTATAGTTCTATTGGTTTAGAAATAAACGTATGAGTAGATGGTTAAGAATAGTGAGAGTTGGACGTCGTTTAAATTTAAATAAGCATATGATTATACCATGATGACACGTGACTTTAAGGTAGCGCCAAATAAGTTATATAACTACAATATATATATGTGACGTCTGTGTTTTTCTCAGCCATTCGAGAATTCTATAAATGTAGAATTCTATGATAATATATATATGTGATATGTGTGTGTGTGACTTTCTCAACCATTCGATTGGATTTAGAAAGAGGGTTTAGAATCAAACATTTGGTGAAGGCGCCGGTAAGGATGTGGGCATGTACATATCTCGGGATAGGATGGGATGAGAAAATATCAAAGCCTTACAATATCTAAGGATTTCGAGACTATTTGACTTAGTTTCTGTGGTGAGTTTCTGACTAAAGGTTTTTGTGGATTTGGTTTTCTGATCATACTTAATCAAAGATTATAGGTTACGTCACTACTCTTTGATTTCGTTTGTAGCAATGGATGAAAAGGATAGATCATCTGTCTTAATTTATTAAATGCATTGCGTGCACATCAAACAGATGGGTGTGGAAAAACCTACTACTTTTTTAATCAATTTTGTTTTATAAAGAAAACTGTTTTAAGTTAAACAAAAACTCCAGTCAAATTTCATCTGTGCACCCATTGTTTTTAGTTTGCCCTCCTAGTTTCATGAATTTATGATTTTTTTTTTTTTGGAACGCAAATATGATTTTGTTTTGTTTTAAAATTTTCATGAGAATGTGCTCCATTATTAACAATGTAGAACTTTGAAAGAAAGAGGCATGTGTTTTTGATGCCATAGCTGATGGGACTTTGATGTATAAAACATACATACAGGCAGGAAACCGGCATATATTCTCTTAACAATTAACAAAAAAATGGTTCATGTAAATAAATTGAATGCAGCGTTAGAGTTACTCAGTCTCACAAGCTTAAAGAGCTGGAAGGTGTAACTCAAGAAAGTGATCCACATGAGAAACCGATGATTGTAGATGAAGGTCGAAGAGTAACACCAAGGTGGAGACTGTTGAGTACTTGATTTAATATTTTGACTGTTATAAGGAAGAAGCAAATTAAGACTTGACCTAGCTTAGAGAGACAAAAGAGATAAGGTCGAGTCTTTGAAGTTGTAACAAACTTCTTCAGCTTCGGTTGCATTGGTTTATTGTCACAAAGAAACACTAGAGGACAACTAAGGAAACTAACTGATTTGGTACAAAACAAATAGCAAACGTTGTAATTAGAGGCAAAGAAGCTTCATGCATGAGACAACTAATGAATGTTTAAACCTCAACGAAAGGAACAACGTTCAAAAGTAAGCAAATCCATAGGACCATAACATAAACAAGATTACATAGCTTATGGACAAGAAAAAAAGGTCTATGGCTTGACTCCTATCACGTCCTGTATGAATTTCTCAGTAGCCAAATACGAACATCCACCATTCAACGTGGCTCTCCGCACCATCTGAGAGATATCCATCACTCTCTTCCTCACTAAACCATCATCCTTGCTCATCACACAACGAATAGCTGTCTCTATCTCGCTTGCACTCACAAGCTCATCCCTACGTGCCCTGTAATCAAGCTTCAGCTCCACCGCGAGGTTCAGTTCCTTCACCATCAGAAACGCATTGAGCTGTTGCTCTGCATACATCGGCCACGTCACGGTCGGCACACCAAACCATAAACTCTCTACTATAGAGTTCCATCCGCAATGAGAAACAAAACCTCCCACTGCCTCATGGTTCAATATTTCCACCTGAGGAGACCAACGGCATACCATCCCCCGTCCTTTGACACGGTCGAGGAACCCCTCGGGCAAAGAATCATCATCCTCTTCAGTGCGGAGTGACCAGATGAATCTGTAGTGACAAA
Organism: Brassica rapa; assembly: GCF_000309985.2. Taxonomy (NCBI): domain Eukaryota; kingdom Viridiplantae; phylum Streptophyta; class Magnoliopsida; order Brassicales; family Brassicaceae; genus Brassica; species Brassica rapa. Next base: position 8,214,637 of record NC_024799.2, read on the forward strand.
GCTCAAGTCCGTGTGCTATTTCCTTCACTAGTGAGCCCTTTAACCTCCCCATACTTCCGAAACAAAGGAACACAACAGACGCCTCGGGCTGATCGTCAACCCATTTCATGAGCTCGTCACGAACCCCAAGGTCCTGATCCGGATGAGGCTGGGCCTTGGGGTTAAACATAGGGCCAACAGCATAAACAGGAGGGTAACTCTTTTCACTACTAAAATGATTCACGGAGCAAGGCTCAATATCAATGGAGCTATTCACTAGTATTCCATTGGTTTTGTTAAACAACATGGCAAGTTTGAGGTAAGCGTCATAACCATCTTCCATAAACAGAGCTGTCGGGAGAACATTGACTGGAACAGGGTTTACAAAGCCAGGAATCGATAGCATTTCTCCAGAATCTCTTACAAAAACCGATGTATCGTTACTATGTCTATCTGCTAGATACTGCAGCATAGCTAGGAACCCGGAACTTGTAGTCAAAAACACATAGAAAGGGAGAGTTACGTCTCTTGCAACTTCAACCATGGGGAGGCAGAAAAAATCAGCGACTATTCCCTTGACCTTAACTCCATCTAGTGCAGGAGACGATAAGATGCTCAAGACTATGTTTCTCACGAGAGGGATGTTTCTCTCAGTAAAGTCGTATACGAAGGCTTCCGCGGATTGAGTACTGCCAAGTGTTGGTTTATCTTCTAGCTCAGGGACATCAATGAATCTAACAAAGGGCAGAGACGAGGCAATTGAGTTAACATAGGCGTCCAGATGAGACTGACCTTGGAGCTTCATCACGAGGATTGTGATACGGATCCTATCGTCCTGGTCAATGAGACGCCTAGCAAGTTCAAGAAACGGAACGAGGTGACCAACGGTAGGTGTTGGGATGAAGATGAGCTCTGTGTTCCTCATCTCTAACAAAAGGTAGCTTTTGTTCTTTCCTCTCCTCGGGCTTTTTTCTTGTAATGACAAGAACAGCAAACTAATTACGGAAAAAGAGAGTTAAGTTTCATCTTGACATTGTCACACGTGATGATTACTGTTTCAAAAATGTTGAGGTGGTCCTCGGCACTTTGGCAGTTTCAAGAGAGAAGATAAACTTTAAAAGATAATGGCCGACATCAGCAAGTGGGATCCACAACCAACGAAAAGAAATCTATTTTCTTGCGTCTCTCTTTCTTCGTTCTGATAAACTAATCACAGAGCCTGCGGTTTTGAGCCAAACCGAGAATGTCTCAAAATTTCCGGAAATCTAAAGCAAACCAACTTATACAATTATTTCGAATAAACTAACCAAAATTATCTAATTTAACCGTAAATTTAAAATTTTGGTTCTGCTTGAAGTAATACAATTGTATATATATATTTTTTGGAACACGTGATACAACTGGAAGTCAATTTGGCAAAATTATCAGTTTCCACTAACCAAAAAACCGAACTGTCCAACCCGATTAAACCGAACTAAACCAGATCGGAGAATGAGAATCTGGGAAGCTAGTTCTTGTTGTGCTGCTGTGAACGTTTACCTTCTAATATTGAGTCAACAGAATCGATCAAGAAGATAAATCATAACAAAGAGACATTAGGATCTAGAAGCCATACTTACATTGCGTTGAGGTACAATAATTAAGCAAGAGAAGAGACACAAGAGTGGAAACCCTAAAGGCGAAATCGTAAAATCAAACATTACATCGAAGAGTTTGAGCTAAAGTCACGGCCTGTGATCGTAATCGAGGACTTCAGAATCAGTAACCGATCTCGAGTGCTGCACGATGGACCTACCGATAGAGTTGATCCACTCCTCTTTCTCCTTGTCGTTATCCGCCACGAAGAACAAGGTGTAGCTCCCGCTGGAAATCTCGAAGGCGAAAGGCTTGTTCACCACGTCCTCAGCTCCTTTGACTGTCAGACAATCCCCCACCGAGATCACGCCGCGCGGCGTGGATCCGCGGGTTTCGGCGGCGGCTTGGTCCTTGAACCAGAGGAGCTTCCCTCGCTTGAGCACGAACCAGCGTCGGCGCCAGGTCTTTATGTAATCGCCCTGCTTGGTTAGCCAACCGGATCGCTCTGGGTTTGACCAGAACTCGATCCCTTCGTAATCTTCTCGGTTCGGATCTTGACCCGTCGCGATTCGCCATAGATTCTCCATCCTCCTCAGTCTCTCCTTAAATCTCTCTCTCACACACGGCTCGTCTCTCAAGTCTCAACTGCCTTGATCGCTTCCTTTTTTGTAATTGATTTCCTTTAAAACGCAGCGTATTGGTCACTCTTTCTATGAAGTCGGTCGTGTTCACGCTGCGTATTATCGGGACACGCAATAACTGTTGAGAGGTTTTCATTACTAATCGCTGCTTATTATTTCCCTCTATTTATTCACGGAAATTGTTATGAATACCACATTCATTATATCCATTTTCATGTTTACATTAATCACTTTTACTTCTAGGATTATCTAATCTATACATAAAGTTCAGAGTTAAAAGGTATGATAAAATTTTTGGAATGTGAAATTTATGTAGGATTACCTAATCTATACATACTTCTAGGATTACCTTGTGAGCAAATGTGATGTCTCCTTCATCTACTCTTAGGCTCACTCTCTTTAACTTATCGTTCTGACTTCTGAGGTTGACTGAGTTTCAAAATCCCTTGTGCCAATCCAGACTGACTCTATCTTTAATTATATAAGTATAAACATGAGAGTTACTCTAGCTCATTATCTCCTACCAGTTGATGTGTATTCTTAATAGGAGTTATTACCTGATCGTTTAGCACTGTACACATGTTAGTGAACTCTGTTATTCCAGCTGGAGTGATCATTGACAGATTTCCAAGTATAACCTATTTAACTGCATCCAAGTGTGTCAAAACAGAGGCGCAAAACTTTGTACAATGTCTTTTAAGACTTTAGTTATGTGTTTTGTGTATTGTTCAATCAATAAAAGTTATTACCTCTTCAATGGTTCTGTCCTTTTTGCTTCCTCTAAAGGCCTTTGCAGCAGAACAAACTACGACCTGCAATATTTCAATAGAAGCAATGTAATTACAGTCCACTACTAACTTTCAGATACGTCTACTTAGCCATCACCAAATAAACACCAGCATCTGGTCTTTAAGTTTCTTTCTGACTTAATATTTGTTCTCTATAGCTTTTAGAATATGTTTTGAAAATATATGTACCATACTTTAGATCACACTGGAAAACAAAAGCTAAAGATGCATGATGCAAGCATGTTAAGATTTGAGAACCAGAAGTACCAGATATCAATAAGTCTACGGTGATGTAACTTACTTGCTGATGTTGAGGAAGAGCCTGAATGGTGTCAACTACTGGACATTTGAAGGTTTTGGCCAGTGCAGCTACCATATGATCCATCTTGACCTGTAGAGTTATTGATGACAACAATTATGACATAACGTATTCTATGGATCCTTCATATTAACATCGTCAGTAAAGTAGAGTGTGAAAGTACTAACCATTTGATCTTGAGTTTGTGGTTCGGATCTGTGTATCCTTTAACTTCTGTTTCTAAGATTTCAAAGGCACTCCTGAACATCAGATCAGTATGGAAAAAATTGGGGTTGTCAACTTCAGTGTGATAATTTCAAGAGTGGACAATTACAATATATTAAAGATAGTACTCTCATTCTTTTTAAAAGAGTAAGTCACCTGCAGACAGATAGAGCCGTTCTCATGTCTCCTGATGCAGCTGATACTTTCTGGCACAAGGCAAAAATATAGAACATCAATATAGAATGCCAAAATGAAAAAAAAAAGTTGGCCGAACTACACAGGGAGTGAAAAATATCATATATATTCTTACTCTGGCACAAAGCTCTAAGGCTTTTGGTTGAAATGCAACATATGGAAGTTCCTGTTATAAGAGATTTGAAGAATAAGAATTTATGATCAAAATCGATTAGGTATGACTTTTAGATTGATCAAAATTTATTTACATGGTTCTGAATCTGATATTCATTTTTACTTGAGTCTCTTGAATACAAACTAATTTGAAATTTTTTCTTTCTAGTATTGCTTACGAAAAGCATATATTTTTAACCGTGCGGATGTTATTTTCAATTTTATAAGTATATATATTTTAGATCATTAGTGGTATACATTTTTAATTTTAATCATATATTTAAATGTTTGTATAACTATTTCAAATATAATGTCTTATACTTTATATGTTGTAAATAATCAATTGTTTAAAACCTTCACATATATTTTTTGCTTTTTATTATATATTTATCTTATTGTATTTGTATTTAGTTATTAAACAAATTAGTATATGGATAAAAAGACATATTTGAAAATTATTTTTATTTAATTATGTTAAATTTTTACCAACCTTTAAAATTAGATTTCATTTTAGTAATATCTTTATGTTTATTCATTTTACATAATATATTATTGTACATACAAAAATCTAAGATATGTTAATTTTTATACATGTATTGTAGTCTTCCATCATATTATATATATATATTTTTAATATAAATATTTTATATTTATGAAAATAAGATTTATAAATTTATTATTTTAATATAATTTTATCATATGTAATTAAATATATTAATTTTATTTTAACATAATTGATTATGATTATAAAATAGATAGAAGTGTGACATAATATTTTTTTAAAAAATTATAAACAATAACTGTATAAATACTAATGCATAATAATATTTCATTGCTAATTACGAAATTAATGAAAACATTTACATAAGCTTTTTGAAAATTAAAACATTGTTAAGATATTTAAATCAACATAATATTTTTTAATATGATTGATTGTGATTATATAATTGATAAAAATAGGGTAGAATATTTATTTTTCATTTAATAAACGATAATTGAATATATTAATGTATAATAATATTTCAAAACTAATTACGAAATTAATAAAAATATTTACATATAATTTTAGAAAATTAGGATCTTGTTAAAATCTTTTTAACCAGATTTTTCAAAATATTTAATATATATATATATATATAATATTATAAATGAAAAGATATCAAAAGATATTATGATTAAAGTAGTTCAAAGATTATATATATTATTATTAGTCTTATTAGAACATTTAATAAAAAAATTAAAGGTGGTCCAACTTAAAAATCATACATGAAATGAGGTTGTGACTTCTATTTTAATAATATAGATGATTACGATTATAAAATAGATAGAAGTATGACAGAATATTTTAAAAAAATTTTATAAACAATAACTGTATAAATATTAATGCATAATAATATTTCATTGCTAATTACGAAATTAATAAAAACATTTACATAAGCTTTTTGAAAATTAAAACATTGTTAAAATATTTAGATCAACACAATAATGTTTTTTAATATGATTGATTGTGATTATATAATTGATAAAAATATGATAGAATATTTATTTTTCATTCAATAAACGATAACTGAATATATTAATGTATAATAATATTTCAAAACTAATTAAAAAATTAGTAAAAAATATTTACATATAATTTTGGAAAATTAGGATCTTGTCAAAATATTTTTAACCAGATTTTTCAAAATATTTAATATATATATATATATTATAAATGAAAAGATATCATAAGATATTATGATTAAAGTAGTTCAAAGATTATATATATTATTAGTCTTATTAAAATGCATTTAATAAAAAATTTAAAGGTGGTCCAACTTAAAAATCACACATGAAATAAGGTTGTGAGTCTTGTGACTTCTATTTTAATAGAATAGATTAGATCTCGACCCGCAACCGCGCAGGTTTTTGTTTTCATTTATTTTTATATAAATATTTTGTTTTCAATTCTAAATTTGTATGTGCTATAATATATGTTTCGATCAATTTTTTAAACATAATAAGTTTACGGTATATTTTTTTCATTGAATAGATTGTTTTAAACTTTCACATGTATTTGTATCTTCTTCTATATATATATTTTCGGATTATTATTTCATTATTAAAATTGTAACTATATAAAGATTAGTAAAATATTGTTTTATTATCATATTCAAAGATATTGTAACATTTCACAAATTTAGAAAGTTTTTAAAAATTAATCTTTTCGCTTCATAGATTTATATTATCGAGTAAATAATTAAACATTTAGTTTTTGTTTAATTTTTAAAATAAAGTACATAGTTTAAAATTTGTTTTCATTGGTTTAAGGTAGTAAATATTAATCATTGTTAGATAATATGATTTTTGTTATTTAGAAAAAATATTTATAATTTTAAAAGTTAACATCGACAAATATTTAAATATTTAACATATGAATGTATAGTATTATAACATTAAATTATATCTATTTAATTTATACTATCTATAAATCCAATGTATCATATATTCTTTAAATCCAATTATTGATAGCCCAATACAAATTTTTGGTAGCCCCATAATTTAAATGATAAGATTAGAGATTAAATGTAACATGACTTTCTAGGAATATGTCCATTAGGTCTATTTTTTTAAAAATCACATATGAATCAATGTTGTGATTTCTGTTTAAATATATAAGATCTTGTTTTTGTTTTTATTTACCCTCCATAGATTTCTAAAAACGTTTAGCGTTTGATTTTCCAATTTGTCTTAATACTTTGGTCTTTCTTGTCATTTCCCATTAGCAAGTACTTCCATCACTTGGAAAATTCATAACCAGATAATAGAGAGACGATGGACAGCCGTTGCACCATATCCGAAATCAGCTTCTTCACCACCTAACAACAACCCACAACGCTCATACAGATCCAAGCCAGAAGGAAACAAGCGAGAGATGAAGCGGAACACTAACAACCGGTGATTGAGACCCAGAAGACCAAGACCCAGCGAATCTTGCAGACATCCAATGATCCAAACATCTCTAAACCAAGGGAAAAACAGCACATGCAAAGTCTCTTACTCTAGATCTGAAAATCAAGAACTAGGTCTCATTAAAGAGAATACCAAGCTGTAAAAATGACCACCACATAAACAAGACAATTGAACTTCATGTTTTCACAACACATTTATAAAAACCCAAAATTCAACAATATATTTCATATCCGATATGCTTAAAATTAACTAGTCACGAAACGAGATAACTATCATATAAAATCCATGTGTCCCCTATTTTTTATGAGTTCTTCTCGATGGTCCAAATATAGACCATAATAAATAGGGAAGTTTACTAGAATGTTACATATTTTAGGTGTATTGACTAGAATGATACAGATCTTTTTTTTATTACTAGAATATTTTCGATACCAAGCGTACCCTTTTTTTACGTTATGAGAAAAAACGTATTTACGAGAATGCCATTACTTTTCGCTGCCACGTAGGCAAAAAACCGGCGCTACGGAGGAATTCGCGTCCGTATTTTCATTAAGTCAGCTGTTAAGCGATAGATACGTAGTTACGGCCGATTTATCTTTACGTTACGGCTGACTTAATACATACGACTGACTTAAGTGAAAGTGGCTGACTTAAAACTATAAGTCAGCTTGCCGATACAACTGATTTACAGAAATCCGGCTGAGTTATGTGACCACGGCTGACTTAATGATACAAATGACGGCTGACTTATACATTGGCGGTTTGATTTCTGGAAAATTTGGCTGAGTCGTGGTTAAGAAACGGCTGAGAAACTTTTTTCAGCTGAGTAAAGGAACATGGATGGGCTGGGTTATTGAAGCCACGGCTGAGGTATGGGATGCTGTTACGACTGGGTTTGTATTAGTCAGCCGTTAAAGCATGGATAAACAGTAAACTCAGCTGCTTTGCGGTTGACGTATGAACGAAAGATTAATTACTAGAATGTTCTCGTTTGATGGCTGATTTACGTAACGATACGGCTGACATATGGTTGTTCATCCTTATTGCGGCTGACTTACTGTCAAAAGATTAATTACTAGAATGTTTCCATGTATCGGCTGACAAAGTGTAAAAATGATGGCTGACTTATTTTGGCTGAGTTACTGATTTGTTTGTCGGCTGATTAACCGATGTTCCATGTCATCTGCCATGTCATCAACTCGGATTTGACATGTCATCACTAACGGTCGCCCAATTTACAACTGAGTTACGAGACCTTTCAGTTGTCTTCTTCATCTTATTTTTGAATGATTACACAGCCTTTCTTTTCTTCTTCATCATCTCAGTTATCTATCCTCTTCATCTTTCTCATATGGTAATGGATCCCGTTATTATTGTTTCCGGTAAATGGATTATGAAAAAACGATATGTATTCAACGTCGACAGTAGAGGGTGTAGAGTTCTTCATTTAGGTGAGAAAACTAAACTTGAAGATTTCACAAAGTCTGTCATCGACGATTACGGTTTGAATGATTTGAAGGTTCATATTCTGCTTAGCTACATGTTTTCGAATAAAACATTGAAAACAATGGCGCACAACACTCCACCAGTTTACGTGTCCAACACTCGACAATTGCAATGTTTTCTAAGCTTAAAGAAAAGCGAACAACTACGTCTCTGTGTGGAGATTACAGAGAAAAAGGATGACAGCTCAGACGTAGAAGCTTCAGAAGAAGAAGCTTCAAAAGAAGAAGCTTCAGAAGAAGACGCTTCAGAAGAAGACGCTTCAGAAGAAGACGCTTCAGAAGAAGAAGCTTTAGAAGAAGAAGCTTTAGAAGTTGAGTCTATAGAGAATGGGAGTTACGATGGTTGCAGTTTGGAGGATGAACAAGATGAAATTGAGAATGACTGCTTTAGTAACGTTGAAATACACGACGTAGCCGGAGAAGATGAAATAGGCAAAGAAAACGAAGAAGATGATGAATTTGAAAGTCGATTTGATATGTTCGATGACTCGGACGGTGCGTCATCTGAAGATGATAACTTCAGCACATACGGTGAGTCTCCTATCGAAGAAGACGAAGATTCACCAACGCTACCTTCCAAGAAGAGATATCAGAACTTCTTGATGAGCGAATCTAAAGGGAATCTGGAGGTTTTGAAGTTGGAGATGTCGTCGTTAGACCTTGCGGTAGGACAACGATACTTGACTAAAAAGCATTTGAAGAGACGACTGAAACTTTTTACAGTGAGGCATCAATTTGATTTTGATGTAGAAATATCAAACCTGACAACATACGTTGTTAAGTGTTGGGTTGATGGATGTACATGGAGAGTTCGTGCATCTACCGAAGGATTGTCCCCGCAGTTTTATATTCGTATTTACGACTCGGATCATGCATGTTCTGTAACTGAGCGTTCTAATCGATCTCGAAATGCAACACCGGATATTTTAGGAGAGTTGTACAAGAACTTTCTCGGCGACGTTGGTCCGGCCGTTCGCCCTGAGAGTTCGGAATAGCTATCACTAAGCAGTTTGGTGTAAAGGTAATTATGTTAAAACGGCTGAGTTATGGTAGAGTATAGGCTGGGTTATTTTATGTTAGAAATGGCTGAGTTACAAAACTATGGTTGAGTTATGTTTACGTTGTGACCGTCTTAATGATATGATGTGGCTGAGTTATGTAAATTGTTTTTTCATGTGAGCAGATGGAATATTGGAAATCACACCGGACGCTTAAATGTGCAAGGGAAATCGATGAGGGCACACCTGAGTGTGGTTTTGAACTCTTGCCTTCTTACTTATACATGATAAGAAGGGCAAATCCGAATACAGTTACGCGTCTTCAAATCGATGAGCTTGGAAGATTCATGTATGTGTTTCTTGCGTTTGGTGCGAGCGTTAATGGGTTTCCTTTCATGCGCAAAGTTGTTGTCGTCGACGGTACGTTTCTTAATGGTAAATATAAAGGGACGCTACTCACAGCACTAGCTCAGGATGGTAACTTTCAGATTTTTCCAATAGCCTTCGCAGTGGTTGACACTGAAAATGATGATTCGTGGAATTGGTTTTTTACGCAACTAAAAGTGTTGATTCCTGACCAGGAGGGTCTTGCGATAATATCAGATAGGCATAACTCGATAGGGAAAGCAATTACAAATGTGTATCCGTTAGCTGCTCGTGGAATATGCACCTATCATTTGTATAAAAACATATTGGGACGGTACAAAGGAAAAGATGTATTTCGGCTGGTGAAGAAAGCGGCGAGATGTTTTAGAATGTCTGACTTTGATATGATTTTCGAGGAGATTGAAGCACTTAATCCTGATCTCCACGGCTACCTCGAAAGAGCTGATGTCAGACTGTGGACACGTGTTTATTTCCCGGGCGAGAGGTACAATTTGATGACTACGAACATAGCGGAATCAATGAACAGAGCATTATCGCATGCTAGAGGTCTTAACATTGTTCGAATATTGGAATCGATACGGGTTATGATGACCAGATGGTTTGCTGAACGAAGAGTGGATGCCAGATCGCAGTCAACCACACTCACGCGCGGTGTGGAGAAACTATTACAAGTAAGTCAGTCGTAACAGTAAAATAAGTCAGTCTTTAAATCTAATAAGTCAGTCGTTATATTGCATAAGCCAGCTTTATAAATAATAAGTAAGCCGTTTCACGAATATTGGGTTTTGTTAATAGGGACGTGTAAGTGCCTCCCGGGATTGGACGGTTCAAAGGATTGATGACCATCACACTGAAGTTAAATATGGCGCTGCTGGCGAGTCTTTGAATGTTGTTAATTTGGTTGAGCGAAAGTGCACATGTCGGCGTTTCGATGTCGAGAAAATACCATGTGTACACGCAATCGCAGCTGCAGAGGAAAGAAATGTTTCTCGAATATCACTGTGCAGTCCTTACTATAAAAGCACTTATTTAGCTAGCGCATACGCTGAATCGGTCATGCCGGTTGACTCAGCGCTACCTGTTCCAGATAACGTGGCTAACGTACAGTGCTTTCCACCGTTTATTCGTCAACAACCGGGAAGACCTAAAAAAAATAGGATGAAATCTGCTTTAGAAGTTGCACTTGCAAACAAACGTCCTAGGAAAGAGCACATATGTTCTCGTTGCAGTCAAAGTGGACATAATGCGAGAACTTGTCCGATATAAGCAATTGCTTTTCATGTTGTTTTGAATACGGCTGGGTTTTGTGTTGTAATACGGCTGGGTTTTGTGTTGTAATACGGCTGGGTTTTATTTTCATTGATTTGCACAACGGCTGGTTTATTATTTGTAATACGGCTGGGTTTTGTGTTGTAATACGGCTGGGTTTTTTTGTATTGTGGTTGGGTTTTTATTTTCATTGATTTGCCCGCTTCCCATTACTCAAGAGAGACACAGACATCGAAAAACGAAATGTCCGTACTTAATTGCCCTACGTTACGTAATAGCCCCTACGTAATTATTGATTATAAAGTGGAATACGAAAGTAGCGAATTAAATTAAGAGAAATTAATCTTCATTGGCTGAGATAATGTTACTCACACGCCTAATAATTGTCGTGATTTCTAATGTCAGCTCTTTTATTCAAACGCAGTTGAAAAAAACTTCCCCGCTAGAAACACGAAACGTCGCGAAGTCAATAAGGCTGAGTTATTGTAATACACGGCTGAGTTATGGATTAAATTCCCGCTCAAAATAAGAAATAAGAAACGCCGCGATACGAAACTACAACCGTTAACTGCAGATAAATAAGGTACTTCTCAAACAATTACACATCTTCAACTCTCTATCTTTTACACAACTGTCCTCTCAGAGAAAATGGAATATTTCCCTCTGCTTGAATTGCCTGAAGATCTTCAGGCAATGGTGGTTGAGCGTGTGGCCCGTAACTCCTTCCAAGATCTCTACCGCCTCAGAGCATCGTCCAGGTCGATGAAGGCGTTAGCAGAGATGCGTAGGGTATACCATTATTTCGATGTGTTATCCTTTCCCTGGGGTCTCATTATGCCATCTCAGTTGTTGAAAACTTGCTACGCTGAGAACAATCCAAGCACAATTTATGTAAAGGGTGTACAGTTTTTCTACTCATACGATGAGCAAGATTATGGCCTTTCTCTCCTCAAGCGTGCAGCAGATGCAGGATATGAGCGTGCAGTGTATACACACGCTATGACTGAAGCAATCTTTTACGGTGATGCGCAGTATTTTCGGAGAATTCCAAGAGCAACTGTTGACAGGGTCGGGAAACTTGTTCGAGATGCGAAATGGGGATGGGGTTTGTGGCATACTGACGAGTTCCGTCAAATTAAGGCCATGTTCACTTCTACTTATGTTCCGTCCTTCTACCTTTGCCAATGTGCAAATGTTGTGGACCGACAATGTCTCTGCCTATGGCACATTGATGTGACTAAGGACGACAACATGTGTGAGCGCTGTTTCTGGATCAAAGAGATTTCCTTGTTCTTTCGTGATTTTGAACCGATAAGCCTGTTTAGGGACACAAGTAAGTGGTGAAGATGTCTCTGCATCAGAATCTTATCTTTTTTATGTTTTTTGCTATGCCATTATGTATGTCGAACAAAAAATTATATATTCTGTTTTTATGGCTGACTTATTTTCTTATGGCTGAGTTATTTTCATCTTATGGCTGACTTATTTTCATCTTATGGCTGAGTTATTTTCATCTTATGGCTGACTTATTTTCATCTTATGGCTGAGTTATTCTCATTTATTCATCTTATGGCTTTATTTAATGCCTAAGTTTTGATTGTTTTTTGATTGTTAGAAATATGACTGTTTTTTGATTGTTCACCTAAACGTTAAGACTGATATTATTACATGTTACGGCTGAGTTGTTGTTTCGGAAGAAATTAACAACGGCTGAGTTAAATCCGAGTTACATAAACATAGACTGACTTATGAGTACAGAATCTGAGTAAACAAAGAAGTAGTAGTAGCAACTAATACATTTAAGACTTCATCCTAAGACATTCAATAATTTTTATGATCTCAGTTATGTCTTTCTTCATATCATCTAATTCTGCTTTTATAGCGGCCAAATCCTGCTCTATCGTCGCGAGTTTGTTTGCCACAACTACAAACTCTTCATCATGTGCTTCATCAAGCCATTTGAAAACATGGTTTTGACCCGAATTTGCTCCACATCGATAAAATCTTCTACCCGGATTCTTTATTGTACCTGACGTTAACACAATGGTAGCAGCTCCACAGTCGCACGTCCTTGGAATTCCACGCTGTAGATCCATCTAATTTATACATCATAGCACACAAAAATAATGCAAAATCGAACAAGGCCAAAATACAAAAAATAATTCAAAATCGATTTTGGACGAAAGAGACTTACTTTAGGTTTTAGAAGTCGACTCTGGTTTTTCCTTTATCTTTTACTTGTAAATATTGGAAATATAATAGGGAAATCATATTAAATATAAAGATCACGCGTGTCCAAATAAAATAAACATATAATGACCTCGATATCGTAAATTACTCGGACATGCGTGTCAGGACATAACTCGACACTGAGTTAAATTATGTATGACTCTTTTGGCCAACTTTTATTTTTTCGACATCATTAAATATTAACAATTTTACGACTGAGGTTTAGTTTTCGGTATTATTAATTATTAACTATGTTACGGCTGAGTTTTATTCTTCGGCATTATTAATTATTAACAATGTTACGGCTGAGTTATATTTTCCGGCATTATTTACTTTACACAAGGAAAAAAAAAATCATTTTCGTCCCAACGCGAAAAAAAAGAAAAGCTCTCGACGACAGGCGATTTCGATACGAAGGTAAAACCGAAGCCTCTCTTTTGCAGATTTGTGGATTCAGCTTCGGTTCGATGATGTTTTCTTCCCATTCTTTTCTTGTTTGCAGATGCCTAATTCGCACAAACCTCATTTCTTGAAGCCTCTGCTTCCCGATTTCCACAGTGGCGTGGTAGACACACACTCTCTATTTCTCATGTGTATATGTTCCTATTTTAGAGTTTGCTTAACTTTGGCTTTTCTGACCTGCAGACAATACCACTTGGCTTCTTCTCACAACACATAGAAGGGAAGACAAACCGGAAAACATGGAAACTAAGATCGGACGCTACAGATCAAACTTGGGAAGTGATACAAGAAGGCAGGAGACTCACCGGAGGTTGGAAAGATTTCACCACAGCACATGACCTTCAAATCGGTGACATTGTCATCTTCAAACACGAAGGAGATATGGTGTTTCATGTCACACCATTTGGTCCTAGCTGTTGTGAGATTCAGTATACACATCCTCACATCATCAAGGAAGAAGCCGATGCGGATGATGTTCCTTCTTTCTCATTTGACTATTGTTTTCAGGCTGAGGTCACTGCTTCGAATCTAAAAGAAGACAAACTTGTGAGTCGATTTTCAGTTATAGACCATATTTAGTTAGTTATTAACATATGGTTTGATCTGTTCAGTGTCTTTACGTTCTGTGTTTGCAGTATTTAGTTAGTTATTAACATATGGTTTGATCTGTTCTGTGTCTTTACGTTCTGTGTTTGCAGTATCTTCCTGAGGGAGCTACGACTTGTACTGCTTTGAACAAACAATGCCAAGAGATAATACTTGTCAACAAAGAGGGAAATTCATGGACTGTGAGTTTGCGATTTAGCGAAGCAGACGGCATGTATTACATCAGAAGAGGCTGGAGAAAGTTCTGTCGTGCTAACAGATGCGCCATAGGAGACTTATTTGTGTTCAATGTGGTTGGAGATGGGAAAACTACTCCACTAATGTGTGTATGTCCGGAAAGGGAAGAGTGATTTTGAACCTAAACTTATGTATGTCGAACCAGAAATTTATGTATGTCTCTTTTTATGGCTGACTAATACTCATATAATGGCTGGGTTATTGTTTGATTATGACTTAATTAACGTAACGGCTGAGTTGCAGTGAACGTTATAACTGAGTTATTAAAACGTTATGACTGACGAATACTCGTATTATGGCTGGGTTATTGTTTGATAGTGACTTAATTAACGTACCGGCTGAATTGCAGTTAACGTTATAACTGAGTTATTAAAACGTTATGACTGACGAATACTCGTATTATGGCTGGGTTATTGTTTGATTATGAATTAATTAACGTAACGGCTGAATTGCAGTTAACGTTATAACTGAGTTATTAAAACGTTATGACTGACGAATACTCGTATTATGGCTGGGTTATTGTTTGATTATGAATTAATTAACGTACTGGCTGAGTTGCATTGAACTTAATAGCTGAGTTACTAAAAACATTGCGTCTAAATTATGATTACAACACATGACTACGCAAAGAAATAGTGCCAAAATATGGCCATACCAAACCCACAAACCACCACTGGAAACATCAAACACTTCATCTTTTCCGCTTTACCGAGTTCTTTCTCCAACCGACCAACGTCTACTCTCAGATCTGATATGCCTTTGGTCATGTCACTCATCACCGATTTCATATCTTCTACCTCTTCCACCAAGCACTCGTCCGCCCATTTGAATAAATGTCTCTGATTTCACCAACATGCCCAGCTCTTAGTATCACATTGACAGTATAATGAATAAAATTAAAAATCAAACCTTAATATATCCTTTGCGACAGCAATAGTACAGTCGTCCTGGATTAGCCCGTGATGCAGATGTACATAATTCAGCGGGTTCACCACACCAACACTGTTTCGGCGTTCCTCTTTCCACATGCCGGCGGTGAAAGTAAGTGTTACCAGACACAGATGATGAAGAAGACATTTTCTTTGAATGAAAGAGAAATTGGTGTGAAAGACAAAGTTAAAACAATAGTGGTAGTAATATAAAATCATTTTTTTTTAAATTCAAATAAAGAGGAATAATTTAAATTAATAAACTATTAAATGCCTCGATATTAGGTTTGAGCTGTATTTTTCCACACACGTGATGCACTTTAATTATGACGAATACTCAATCAAATCAAGAAACACGAAAGGTTCTTTATTATTTTATCAAACACTTAAGTTGAATTCGTATTACGGCTGTGTTAGCGTCTATATTTTGGCTGAGTTAACGTAGATGTATTGACTGAGTTACATTAAAAATAACAATACCTCGATTATGTAAATAATCCGATACATGCGTGCCAGCCGTATAATAATGAGTCTCGATATTCTCAATGCAAATGCAAACGAAATTTCTCATGCACATAATAATAAGAGAATAAAGGTCTCTAATAATAGTAGTCTCGATAATGTAATGACGGCCATAATAATGAGTCTCGATATTCTCAATGACGATGGAATTTCTCGCACGTATAATAATAAGAGAATAAAGGACTCTAATACTGGTCTCGATTAAGTAATGGCGGCCATAATAATACATGGAAAATAGCGTTAACTTTGGCTTTGTATTTTTAC
The DNA here is from genome assembly GCF_000309985.2 of Brassica rapa. Taxonomy (NCBI): domain Eukaryota; kingdom Viridiplantae; phylum Streptophyta; class Magnoliopsida; order Brassicales; family Brassicaceae; genus Brassica; species Brassica rapa. Next base: position 8,230,851 of record NC_024799.2, read on the forward strand.
AATATAAGGCTGCGTTATTAGTATCTTAATTCGTATTACGGCTGAGTTACTTAACTGAAACACTGACGTTTGACGCAAATAATTCCGGCTGAGTTAAACAACTTTATAAAACCTTAACGGCTGAGTTAAACAACTTTATAGAAACTAAACGGCTGAGTTAAACAACTTAATAGAAACTTAATGGCTGAGTTAAACAACTTTATAGAAACTTAACGGCTGAGTTAAACAACTTTACAAAAACTTGACGGCTGAATACAAACAAAAAAACAAATCAATTACTAAAACCAAAATTATCAGGACCAAATTCTTCAAACATGTGGACAAGATCACGCCAAACTCTAGTTAGCATCCACGCAGGCTTCTCACCCCCATGTGCCCACCTCCTCTTCAAGAGGCGCATCTGACAACGAAACACCGTTCTGGCCACCAGATTAAAATTTGTCCAAACTTGAAAATTATATCTTCGTGCCCACGTGCGTTTTGCGCTACAACAAAAAACCAATTTCCAAATGTAAGTGCTGTTATTATGTCTAATATCAAAAACAATTCAAAGATGTTGTCCTTACAGCGAGTTGAAGAAACCAGCGTTCCTTAAAATGATCGGGAATGGCGCGCCATGTCGGCCAATCATGAACCCATCCTTCTGCTAAAATCGACGGGATGGCCAGGGAGAGATCGCTTAGAAATTTAAACCAGATTACGCTGTCAAGCAAGACACCCGGGCCAGGGTATAGAACGGGAAGGTTTTCACGATTTTCAGAGTTTAGTATCTCATTGACTCTGTTCTCTAACCTTTCTGAATAACCAGGAACAATCATAACTTTGTAAGGCGATATAGAGATATTGTTTAGGTTTTCTAGTGAGATAAGGCGAGAAAGTGCAAGAGAAGGGGGCTATATATAGGGGAAGTATAGAACATTAAAGGTCGCGAGATAAAATATCTAAAATTTTCGCGCCATATGTAAATATTAACTTACACTAACAGGCTGAGTTATTAAGACCTTTACGGCTGATTTGTTGTTTGCCGTTTAGGGTATAGGGTTTAGTTATTTAGGGTTTGGGTTCCGAATAAGATTGTTTAGGGTTATGATTTATGATGTACGAACCACAAGATATGATAAATATCACAAATTCATAATAAATAACACAATAACAGTTTACGTGTTTTGAATCATGCTCACACCTCATATCACTGCCTAGAGTTTTAGGTACTCGTAAGAGACAACATATACCTCAAGATTATAATCGATTCCAAACTCGTATAGTCAACAAAGATCATGCTCACACATTGAGTTATTATTAATTATTTTGATAATTGGACTTTATATATAACATTCGAATGAAAAATTATTAATTATTTTGATTCTAGGGTATGTTTGAGGTATGACTGAGTTATCAATAGTACTGGCTGAGTATTACTAATCGATATGACTGAGTTATTACAGCAGTTATCCAAAGTCAAATAGTTAACATAACAACAAACACAGGTTCACAAACAAACACAGTTTCATTTTGACAACAACTTGTTCATTCCAACATTTCCTCCTTCCTCGAGGATATCTGCTGCCATCTTCACCCGTAACCCTTGAATATTACTATCGTTTATGCCATCAAAAGACACCAAGCGCTAGACACTCCACAAACTTCAACGAATAAACCCCACAATCACCTACATGTTGTTTTGTGGAATGTATCTTTTGCTCCTCCGTCTGAATGCGAACCTCTTCCTAGAATGCTTTCGGAGATCGGCAGGAATAAGCTCATTCAACATCCAGGGAAGCATCTCCAGTAGAGGTCTAAAAGCATTTAGCATTTTTTGCTCACTTTCGGGTGTTGACTCTCCATAGATTGGATCGTAGCAATCTATCTTCTCCTTGATCAGATCCACGTGAAACGCCACCCAGTGATTACCGCCGGTTTGAAGACATCCGTACACGTGATCCACATCTGCATACCACTTCAAGTTTGTTGTAAATTCTTCGGGGAATCTCCCGTTTACCAACGCTTCATAACCACAGTCTTTGAACTTGAACGAAGCAGGTTTCATCCTGAACTGCCTGTAATGGGAAGCCCAAGAACTTAACAACCAAGGGTCTATGAAACCAATCCGCTTGGACCAGAATGGAGTGGGATCGCATGGACCTTTGTATGAGGACGTTCATATACGCAGCGATATGCTAGACAAAGAAAAATAATAAGTCAGCCGTAATATAATGAATTAAATATATAAGTCAGCCTTTATAGAATATATAAGTCAGCCTTAATAAAGACTTACATTATCAAACACCCATCCATATTCTTTGTCAGGCCACGGTCTTTCATGCATGAGTATGCTGTAGAAGTCACTCTCATGATCAGCTGAGGGTTCTTCTGGTTTATCTTTAGGTGCTGGTGGTTTGGGTGGAATTGCCTTAATGTGTTGCTTCAGTTTTTCCAGTCGCGCCGGATCAACAGGTGCGCAAGGGTCGTATATTACTGATGAAGGCGTAATGTTCTTCCTCATGCAAGTCGTCTGTCCATTGTCTCCAATGTACGGAAAATCTGGTGCTGAATCAAGGTTCGTCAATGAAAACCCTTGTGGAGATAACTTAACTGATTTCTCCCGAAGTTCCTTTATCACGGAAGATCTAATCAATTCAG